>NC_134267.1:229774720-230054720 GCF_031893055.1 Leptodactylus fuscus | reverse complement strand
ATTATGTGTTGTGACGCAAGCCCCCGCACAAGTGACGTTTCTTCCATTAGTGAAGATGGCCGACATCAGTGCGGAGTGCGCCAGAGCCCAGGAGAGGTAAGTAACAGTGTTTTTATCCTCCCGAGTTGGTGACCTGAGAGTATTGGTCTTATAAGGTTCCCCTGTCGGTTTCGTTCGGGCCAAAGACATCTCAAATGGATCTGCTATGGTACTTGTTGCAACATAACAAACAGTGTGCAACGGATGCGTCTCTCCCGAGGGCCTTCTATGGCGCTCGTCCAGGTGTAGGTATGGCGAGTGGTATATGGCGGCCCTATAGGAGTCTTGTAGGGTGTCACGGTGCTCCAACCTGGATACGGCTAGACCCTAGGTTTTGGCTCTGATGCAATAGATAGGAGGAATAATGAAGGGATTGAGGAATAACTTGAGTCCAGACCTTGAGGTGAAGTTGAACAGCAGCTTTACTGGAACAAACAGCTTTTTCTACAGATTCAGGCTTGGTCTTGGTTCCAGCAGGCTTTAGCATATAACTGGCAGGCAAAGTCAGTTCTACTTCATCCAAACTCAACTCTGCTGTGTTGGCAATATGACTATATAGTGTTTCCTTTGGTGAGCCGCTTCTGTCTCTAGTCTGACTCTGTGGTGCCAAGGAACTTGTCTTCTGGCGACTCCAAGATGGAGTCTCAACCCATCACCACTATAATTCAGCTCCACCAACTGACTGGATTTAACTGGTCCCCAGCCTAGCTACAGGAGACAGGACTCCTCTTCCACTTCCCTCTTGGGGTGTTACAAGTGTTACCTCCATCGGGCTCCAGCACCAGTCTTCAGGTATCTTCTGGTCATACAGATATCAAGAATTAGTCCAGAGGCCACTGAGGCCTCAGCTGTGATTTTGGTTACACCAACGTCATGACATGTAATGGCACCAACAGAACCGTCTTGACAGCTGAAGGACAATTGCAGGCCTCAGCAGTCTCTGGCGTCATTCTAGACATATCTGAGACCAGAGGAGGCTCGAAGTATAATAATAGGCCATGAGTGGCGAACCTTATCCCCGAATCCTACACAAACCAACACCAGAACCCTACTGACCGCTGATGGTCAATCGCAGGCCTCAGAGGTATCTGGCGTCATTCAAGACATGTCTAAGACCAGAAGAGGCTCGAAGTATAATAATAGGCCATCAGTGGCAAACCTCATCCCCGAATCCTACACAAACCAACACCAGAACCCTACTGACCGCTGATGGTCAATCGCAGGCCTCAGAGGTATCTGGCGTCATTCAAGACATAGCTGAGACCAGAGGAGGCTCATAGTATAATAATAGGCCATGAGTGGCAAACCTCATCCCCGAATCCTAGACAAACCAACACCAGAACCCTACTGACCGATGATGGTCAATCGCAGGCCTCAAAGGTATCTGGCGTCATTCAAGACATGTCTAAGACCAGAAGAGGCTCGAAGACCAGCGCCAAAGTATATTAATAGCTCATGAGAGGCAAACCTCATCCCCGAATCCTACACAAACTGGAGCCAGAGGGGTCGTTCCCCAGGACACCTGCATCTAAGGATCTCAAGAGCGGTTTTGACTCTTCTGGTTACATTGAGGGAATATTATAAACATATACGGATTCCCATCTTCGGACCATTTTATTTGCACAGGATCCAACATTCCAACATTAAATATACAATGGGCCTTATTCTGCTAAACTCTGAACATCTTCAAGGGGAGAAATAGCTGAAACAGAATCTTCACTCTGTGGGATTTTGGAAAAGAATGAGTTTGTGGAATTTAAACCAATTGTGACATCACATGTTGAGAAGTTGAGACAGGAACAGGTGGAGATTAAAAGACACAAGAGGAACAGAGATTCCGAGGATTAGGCAATAGATAACGTCTACAATTGGCAAGGAGACATGAAACCCCAACATGGGACTTTTCATCTAGAAGGAAAAGAACAGTACGGGATTTACAAGAGATTGGATAAATCTTCAACCTCTTCCTCCATTTTTTTTCAGAACAGAGACTTTCATCAATCAGGAGTAACAATATAGGACTAGATCAAGAGGCAATGGAAAGGACGGAAATATACCAAAGGACAGATCTCCAAGACAGAACAAGAAGACCTAGTAGTAAACATTTCTTCTAAGGTTCTAAGGCTAAGACGTAACCCTTGTGACTTATTGTCTAGGGTCTCTGGCACTGGTCTTCGGGCCTCTACTGGTGGCAGATATGTCATGAATGATGTCATAGAACACTGAAGCCCAATCACAGGCCTCAGCACAGTCTCTGATGTCACAGACATTCATGACGTTTGACACGACAAAAGGGCCGAAGACCGAAGACATCCCAGAGTATAATAGTAGCCTGTGAGTAGCAAACCCACCCAAAAATTTGGGTTTTAGCCGAATGCCCATTTTTGGGAAAATTTTGGGTACATGAAACTGGTGGGACAACCTGGAGGGTGCCGTAAAACAGTGGGGGCGACTAGAAGGGGGACATAATACTAGTGGGGAGGAACCTGAGTGAGGACATGAAATTGGGGGAACGATCTGAAGGGTCATGAAACAGTGGGATGAACTTGGAGGGGGACAAGAAATAGTGAGGGAAACCAGGAGGGGGGCATTATACTGTAAGTTCACCAGGAGAGGAACTTAAAACTGTGGGAGCCACTGGATGGGGTCATTATAATCTAATGTCTGATGGGCCACTGGGGTGGGACAGGTTAATGTCTGATGGGCCACTGGGGGGGGGGGCAGGTTAATTTCTGGGGGATAGGCTAAAGTGTGAAGCACGGGCATTACACTATGTGAGGACAACTTAAGGGGCCACTGAGGGGGCAGGCAGCATAATTTGTATTGATAAGATATATCTAGTGGTGGTGATGGGTGACCCACTTATGTAAATTTATTTATACAGGTTTTGTTCTTTTTGCTAAATTCGTTGGGCAAACTGCAGTTTTTTATTGGTACCACTTACTGTTCCATATATAGCATTTTGACCACTTTTTCCTCTTTCAGGTGAGATGAGGGGACCAAAAAAAAATCAGTAATTTTTTAATGGTGTTCATCAAATGGGATGAAGAATATCATATATTATTAGTTTAGACGGTTACACTTGTGGCAATAGAAATTATATCTGTTTATTTCTTGTATATTATTTATATTAGACATTAAACAGCGGGGCCACTAGAGGCAGGCATGTCCCCCTCCAGCTACCCCCAAAGTTTAATGTCCTCCTCCATTTGCCCCCAGGTTAATGTCTCCCCCCCAGTTTAGTGGCCACACCTCCATCTGTCCACAGTTTAATGTACACTACTCCATCTGTTCCCATTTATATGTCCCCCTCCATTTACGACCAGTTTAATGTCCCCCTTTATCTGCCACCAGTTTAATGCTCTCTTCATCAACCACCAATTTAATGTCCCCCTTCATATGCCCGCAGTTTCATTTCCCCTTCATCTGCCCCAGTTTAATTGCCCCTTCATCTGCTTTCACTTTAATTGCACCCTATATCTGCCCCCAGTTCCCCCCCTCTTGCTCACACATACTGTCTTTTCTCTCCTCCTTACCTTTCATCACTCTCTGTTCCCAGATTCCCACGCTATCCAGTAGTATCCAGTATAGCTCTGCCCACACAAGAGTCTAATCACATGGTTATGATGTCATCAAAGGTCCTTAAGCATTTAGTCTTTACCATAGTCGAATAGAAGTTTGTTAAAAGCAAAATACATCAGGGGCACAGCGGGAAAACTGTGAACTATCTGGTACGGCGGGACAGCAGTGTAAAATCGGGACTGTCCTGCCGCATGTGGGATGGTTGGGAGCTATGTATACCACAAATACAACAATTATCTCCCCTAACAGCACAGTATACTAATATACAAATACCTCCCTTAACAGCACAGTATACTAATATACAAATACCTCCCTTAACAGCACTGTATACCCATACCTCCCAACTTTCAAAGGATAGAAAAAGGGACAAAATGTGCACCGCAGCAAGTTTAGCCCCACCCACTTCTACCTTGACTCCGCCTATTCTCATCTGTAGCACCAAACAGTATACCACAAATATCTCCCCAGTAGCACCTAACAGCACAGTGTAGCACAAAATACTTCTCAAAATGCACCAAAACCCAAAATTTGGCATGAAATTCTTCCCCATAAGTACTCTATTCCTCGTGGGTGGACATGCCCAGATATGTGTTACAAGTAGAGATGAGCGAGTAGTACTTGATCGAGTAGGTTCGAATGTAAAAGTTCGATGCAGAACCAGCATTGATTGGCCGAATGCTATACAGTCGGCCAATCAACACTGGTTCTTCTCCTACCTTTAGAAGTCTTCTCCGTGCAGCTTCCCCGCGGCGTCTTCCGGCTCTGAATTCACTCTGCCAGGCATCGGGCCTGGGCCGCGGGGATGCTGCACGGAGAAGATTCTCCGAGGATCCAGCCCGACCCTCACTCGTGGACTTGGTAAGTACAATTTGATCGAATGTTGCCTACCCCTGAAACAAGCATTTTCCTCCCATAGAGTATAATAGGGTTCAATATTTGATTCGAATAGTCGAATATTGAGGGGCTACTCGAAACGAATATCGAACCTCGAACATTTTACTGTTCGCTCATCTCTAGTTACAAGTTACCTTTTCAAGATGATACTGTTTTGCAATATTGTTTCACAAAGCGATACCTTATACGTATTTACAGGTGATCTCCCATTGGCTGTCTTGTGAATTGCACCTTGTGTAGGGTTTTGTTGGCACATTGAGGTATTTTATTGAATTGGTGTCATGAGAAACTGAAGCCGAAAACCAAATTTGAGCTAAGCTAAGGGTAGACACATCTGCTCCTTCCCAAAAGCACTAAACACTGAACCGCAGCACTAAATACCTCTCCAGAAGTATCAGATACATTGGGCAGCACCTGTATTACCATCTGCCAGCAGGTATCACATGTAGTACCTACTAGTGGGAATAAATATCACAGCGTGGTACAAAGTACCTCCCCAGTAGTGCGAAACGAATACCATAGTGTCCCTCCAACAAACCCTTCCCCAGGGGCAGCAGCATTTGCCTCCTTCCCCTATCCCCACTAGTAGCAGTACCTCTCCCCTGGTAGCTCCATCCCTCTCATCCGCCACATTGGCAGCTGCATTCAGTCCTGTAGCAGTTAACCCTTTTGAAACCCTGCCCTAAGCCCCTCTTCGCCACACACAGTAACACTTTCTCCATTCCCTGTAGCAGGTATACAGAAGAGATGTGAGGGAGCTAAAAGCAGAAATCTGAAGGCTCTGACCTGTACTATACTGGGCAGACTCAGAACTTCTCCTTGCCTGAAGGACCTGTGCAGTACATGACCATGATGTCCTTTAGGTCCTTTAACCATATTGGTCTTGGAGACTGCACTAGACTCATAATGTATAAGCCAGGGCTGACAATGAAAGATGATCAACATTGGATCAGTAGGGGGTTGACTATGGACACCACCAATGATCAGGTGATTGAAGGGGTTGTGAAGTTCCAGTAAATGTTAGGTCCTCTTCATTACCAGGTATAGCTTTACACTTTTAGTAGGGGCGTTGCTTGGTATTATAGCTCATTACACATTCATGAGAATGGAACTTTGCTGTAATACCAGGAATGACCAAAATCAAAAGTTAGGAGTCATGACTGGTAAACAAGAAGGGCACATGGCACTTGCTAGAGCTTCAAAGATCATCGGAGTTGCTGAAACTTGGACTGCACTGATTTGGTAGTGATGGCCTAAAGAAAGTTTCTACAAACTTTTTAACTATTTCTTGATTAGCTCCGATACACACACCTATATGGTGGTCTCTCCCCAAGGAGTGACGATATCCCCTAACCCTGTCTAAGCCTCTCACCTCTACCAGGTTAGTCTTCTCTACACCGGGCTGATGAGATGCAATAACATCAAAATGGCCGTCCTCGGTTGAGAGACTATACCTGGTAATAATCCCAGCATCATTGCAAAACAAAGGCCTCTTGGAAGGTCGAGCATGATGTTAAAGGGAGCAGCCTTTATTGGGCTATATCACTGAGATTTTGTCTTCCTAATTACATCAGGGAAGACAGGCTTGCACATTCCAGTGAGCGCCCTCTATTGGTTTGCAACACTGAGGCACCTGACTTCCTAATTACATCATGGAAGACAGATTTGCATATTCTTCCCTTGATTAGCTCCTTAATAATATCACCCTAGGTCTATAAATATGGCTTGCTCTAAGGTATAGAGCATAGCCGCGGGGTCTCCACTGTATACAATAGACCAGGAGTCCTCAAACTTTTTAAACAGGTGGCCAGTTGAATGTCCCTCAAAACCAAAATATAGCCAAGGTATAGATTGAAAAAAATTTAAGATTATACATTCCACAGTAGCTCCCCCCACAGTATTATATGCTCCACAGTAGCTCCCCCAACAGTATTATATGCTCCACAGTAGCTCCCCCACAGTATTATACTCTCCACAGTAGCTTCCCCCACAGTATTATATGCTCCACAGTAGCTCCCCCACAGTATTATACTCTCCACAGTAGCTTCCCCCACAGTATTATATGCTCCACAGTAGCTCCCCCACAGTATTATACTCTCCACAGTAGCTTCCCCCACAGTATTATACGCTCCACAGTAGCTCCCCCACAGTATTATACTCTCCACAGTAGCTTCCCCCACAGTATTATATGCTCCACAATAGCTCCACCACAGTATTATAGGCTCCACAGTAGCTACCCCCACAGTATTATATGCTCCACAGTAGCTCTCCCCACAGTATTATATGCTCCACAGTAGCTCCCCCCACAGTATTATACGCTCCACAGTAGCTCCCCCACAGTCTTATACTCTCCACAGTAGCTTCCCCCACAGTATTATATGCTCCACAGTAGCTTCCCCCACAGTATTATAGGCTCCTCAGTAGCTCCCCCCACAGTAATATACGCTCCACAGTAGCTCTCCCCACAGTATTATAGGCTCCACAGTAGCTCCCCCCACAGTATTATACGCTCCACAGTAGCTCCCCTACAGTATTATACTCTCCACAGTAGCTTCCCCCACAGTATTATATGCTCCACAGTAGCTCCCCCCACAGTATTATAGGCTCCACAGTAGCTCCCCCCACAGTATTATACGCTTCACAGTAGCTCCCCCCACAGTATTATATGCTCCACAGTAGCTCCGCCCAGGGCCGCCATCAGGAATTTTGGGGCCCCATACAGCCTAAGTGTCTGGGCCCCCCCCTGCCATTTTTGCTTTGCGCGCCGCGGGAAATTTAGCCCCACCCACTGTTATGTTGACTCCGCCCACTCATTAATTTTCCATTTGCCCGCACACTGTATAATCCTCCTACAGTCACCCGTAAATTATATGTCCCCCTCCGTCTCTCCCCTAGCTTCATATACACCCTTCATCTGCCCCCAGATTCATGTCCCCTCCATCTCTGCCCCCAGATTCATGTCCCCACATTTCTGCCCACAGATTCATGTCCCCCCCATCTCCATACCTTCCAACTTTTGAAGAACTAAAAGAGGGACAAAATGTGTGGCGCGCTTAGCGCGCCGCAGCAAATTTAGCCCCGCCCACTTTTGTGTTGACTCCGCCCACTTGTTAATTTTTCATGTGCCCGCACACAGTATAATCCTCCTACAGTCACCCGTAAATTATATGTCCCCCCTCTATCTCTCCCCCAGTTTCATATACACCCTTCATCTGCCCCCAGTTTCATGTCCCCCTTCCATCTCTGCCCCTAGATTCATGTCCCCACATCTCTGCCCCCAGTTTCATGTCCCCTCCATCTCTGCCCCCAGATTCATGTCCCCCCAGATTCATGTCCCCCCACCATCTCTGCCCCCAGATTCATGTCCCCCATCTCTTCCCCCAGATTCATGTCCTCTCCATCTCTGCCCCCAGATTCATGTCCTCTCCATCTCTGCCCCAGATTCATGTCCCCACAGTGTCATGCCGTCCCCGCCTTCATCTGCCCCAGTGTCATTCCGTCCTCTCTTTCATCTGCCCCCAGATTCACGTTCCACCTCCACATTAAACTTACCTTCTCCTCCGCTCCCTCGCCGCTCTCTGCGCGTCTCTCTCGCTGACACATGCGGCTGAAGGAAGGAGCTGACACAGGTCAGCTCCACGCTTCGCCGCTGGGTGTCTCTCTCGCTGACGCTGACATGTATGCGGCTGAAGCGAGGAGCTGACCTGTGTCAGCTCCTCACTTCGCCGCTGCCGCCTCTCTCGCTGACACATATGCGGTTGAGCCGGGTTCCGGCTCAGCCGCATATGTGTCACCGAGAGAGGCGGCAGCGGCGAAGTGAGGAGCTGACACAGGTCAGCTCCTCGCTTCAGCCGCATATGTGTCACCAAGAGAGGCGGCAGCGGCAAAGTGAGGAGCTGACACAGGTCAGCTCCTCGCTTCAGCCGCATATGTGTCAGCGAGACAGGCGGCAGCAGCGAAGTGAGGAGCTGACCTGTGTCAGCTCCTCGCTTCAGCTGCGTATGTGCTCAACTCAGATCTGCGTCCTCTGGACGCAGATCTGAGTTGAAACAGAACATACAATGACTGCTGCCGGCGCCAGGGGGCCCGGGCCCCCCCCATTTTAAAATTTGGCCGGGCCCCTGACGCCAGTAGCAGTAGTACTGGCCTATCGGCGGCCCTGGCTCCGCCACAGTATTATACGCTCCACAGTAGCTCCCCTCACACAGTATTATCTGCTCCTCAGTACACCCTGCCACATTATATTATATGCTTCTCAGTACACCCCCCACACATTGTATGTTCCTTAGTACACTCCCAAACACACTGTATTATATGCACTGTAGCATTGCAGTCTACAATACATATACAATTTGACAAAGCATCAAGTCTCTGGGAGGTGGGGCTAGAAAAAAATTATTAAAAATTAAAAAAAACTAAAAAATATTTTAAAATTGATTTATCCCATACAAAAAATCTAAATGACCAAATGTTTTGTTCTATTTCACCTCCACAAAAATTTTAATAAGTTATCAAAATGTCACATTGCCCAAAATGGCATCAATAAAATCTACATCTGTCCCTGTACAAAAGGCAGTTTTTTATATGGAAACACACATATTTGTTTTTCCAAGTCTTTCAAAGTTTTTAGTTTTTCCGCATTTTTAAAATTAATTCAAGATCATCCCGACCTGTAAAATGTAGGGTTTAATGTGTCATTATGAAAATACAAATTGTCCTGCAAAAAATAAGCCCTTATATGTCTTATTAGAAAATAAATAATAAAGTTATGGCTTTTTGAAGGGGAGAAAAAAAGCTAATATGCAAAAAGAGACACAAATCCTACTTAGGAACTTCCTCCTCCTTCTCACATGTACAAGATGTAAAGAAGTGCAAACTAAGGGAGCCTTCACACGATGTAACGCTGCGCTCATTCTGATCGTAAAAAGACATTCAGAATGAGCGTGCAAAAAGCAGCTCCCATTGACTTGAATGGGAGCCGGCATACGTGCGCTCCCCCAATGAAATCAATGGGAGACTTTTTTCCCTATGCTTTCAATGTATTACGTGCTCATTCTGAACGTCTTTTTATGATCAGAATGAGCGCAGCGTTACATCGTGTGAAGGCTCCCTAAAGGGGACACAAAGTATTATCCCTGTACTGTGACATCACTGTGTGTATTATCCCTGTACTGTGACATCACTGTGTGTATTATCCCTGTACTGTGACATCACTGTGTGTATTATCCTGTACTGTGACATCACTGTGTGTATTATCTCTGTACTGTGACATCACTGTGTGTATTATCCCTGTACTGTGACATCACTGTGTGTATTATCCCTGTACTGTGACATCACTGTGTGTATTATCCTGTACTGTGACATCACTGTGTGTATTATCCCTGTACTGTGACATCACTGTGTGTATTATCCCTGTACTGTGACATCACTGTGTGTATTATCCTGTACTGTGACATCACTGTGTGTATTATCCCTGTACTGTGACATCACTGTGTGTATTATCCCTGTACTGTGACATCACTGTGTGTATTATCCTGTACTGTGACATCACTGTGTGTATTATCTCTGTACTGTGACATCACTGTGTGTATTATCTCTGTACTGTGATATCACTGTGTGTATTATCCTGTACTGTGACATCACTGTGTGTATTATCCCTGTACTGTGACATCACTGTGTGTATTATCTCTGTACTGTGACATCACTGTGTGTATTATCCCTATACTGTGACATCACTGTGTGTATTATCCCTGTACTGTGACATCACTGTGTGTATTATCCCTGTACTGTGACATCACTGTGTGTATTATCCCTGTACTGTGATATCACTGTTTGTATTATCCTGTACTGTGACATCACTGTGTTTATTATCCCTGTACTGTGACATCACTGTGTGTATTATCCTGTACTGTGATATCACTGTGTGTATTATCCCTGTACTGTGATATCACTGTGTGTATTATCCTGTACTGTGACATCACTGTGTGTATTATCCCTGTACTGTGACATCACTGTGTGTATTATCTCTGTACTGTGACATCACTGTGTGTATTATCCTGTACTGTGACATCACTGTGTGTATTATCCCTGTACTGTCACATCACTGTGTGTATTACCTCTGTACTGTGACATCACTGTGTGTATTATCTCTGTACTGTGACATCACTGTGTGTATTATCTCTGTACTGTGATATCACTGTGTGTATTATCCTGTACTGTGACATCACTGTGTGTATTATCCCTGTACTGTGACATCACTGTGTGTATTATCTCTGTACTGTGACATCACTGTGTGCATTATCCCTGTACTGTGACATCACTGTGTGTATTATCCCTGTACTGTGACATCACTGTGTGTATGATCTCTGTACTGTGACATCACTGTGTGTATTATCTCTGTACTGTGACATCACTGTGTGTATTATCCCTGTACTGTGACATCACTGTGTGTATTATCTCTGTACTGTGACATCACTGTGTGTATTATCCCTGTACTGTGACATCACTGTGTGTATTATCCTGTACTGTGACATCACTGTGTGTATTATGTCTGTACTGTGACATCACTGTGTGTATTATCCCTGTACTGTGACATCACTGTGTGTATTATCCCTATACTGTGACATCACTGTGTGTATTATCCTGTACTGTGACATTACTGTGTGTATTATCCTGTACTGTGACATCACTGTGTGTATTATCCTGTACTGTGACATCACTGTGTGTATTATCTCTGTACTGTGACATCACTGTGTGTATTATCCCTGTACTGTGACATCACTGTGTGTATTATCCCTGTACTGTGACATCACTGTGTGTATTATCCCTGTACTGTGACATCACTGTGTGTATTATCCCTGTACTGTGACATCACTGTGTGTATTATCCCTATACTGTGACATCACTGTGTGTATTATCCCTGTACTGTGACATCACTGTGTGTATTATCTCTGTACTGTGACATCACTGTGTGTATTATCTCTGTACTGTGACATCACTGTGTGTATTATCCCTATACTGTGACATCACTGTGTGTATTATCCTGTACTGTGACATTACTGTGTGTATTATCCTGTACTGTGACATCACTGTGTGTATTATCCTGTACTGTGACATCACTGTGTGTATTATCTCTGTACTGTGACATCACTGTGTGTATTATCCCTGTACTGTGACATCACTGTGTGTATTATCCCTGTACTGTGACATCACTGTGTGTATTATCCCTGTACTGTGACATCACTGTGTGTATTATCCCTGTACTGTGACATCACTGTGTGTATTATCCCTATACTGTGACATCACTGTGTGTATTATCCCTGTACTGTGACATCACTGTGTGTATTATCTCTGTACTGTGACATCACTGTGTGTATTATCTCTGTACTGTGACATCACTGTGTGTATTATCCCTGTACTGTGACATCACTGTGTGTATTACCCCTGTACTGTGACATCACTGTGTGTATTATCCTGTACTGTGACATCACTGTGTTTATTATCCCTGTACTGTGACATCACTGTGTGTATCTCTGTACTGTGACATGACTGTGTGTATTATCTCTGTACTGTGACATCACTGTGTGTATTATCCTGTACTGTGACATCACTGTGTGTATTATCCCTGTACTGTGACATCACTGTGTGTATCTCTGTACTGTGACATCACTGTGTGTATTATCCTGTACTGTGACATCACTGTGTGTATTATCCTGTACTGTGACATCACTGTGTTTATTATCCCTGTACTGTGACATCACTGTGTGTATCTCTGTACTGTGACATCACTGTGTGTATTATCCTGTACTGTGACATCACTGTGTGTATTATCCCTGTACTGTGACATCACTGTGTGTATTATCCTGTACTGTGACATCACTGTGTGTATTATCTCTGTACTGTGACATCACTGTGTGTATTATCCCTGTACTGTGACATCACTGTGTATATTATCTCTGTACTGTGACATCACTGTGTGTATTATCCCTGTACTGTGACATCACTGTGTGTATCTCTGTACTGTGACATGACTGTGTGTATTATCCTGTACTGTGACATGACTGTATGTATTATCCTGTACTGTGACATCACTGTGTGTATTATCTCTGTACTGTGACATCACTGTGTGTATTATCTCTGTACTGTGACATCACTGTGTGTATTATCTCTGTACTGTGACATCACTGTGTGTATTATCTCTGTACTGTGACATCACTGTGTGTATTATCTCTGTACTGTGACATCACTGTGTGTATTATCTCTGTACTGTGACATCACTGTGTGTATTATCCCTGTACTGTGACATCACTGTGTGTATTATCCCTGTACTGTGACATCACTGTGTGTATTATCCCTGTACTGTGACATCACTGTGTGTATTATCCCTGTATTGTGACATCACTGTGTTTATTATCCCTGTACTGTGACATCACTGTGTGTATTATCCCTGTACTGTGACATGACTGTGTGTATTATCTCTGTACTGTGACATCACTGTGTGTATTATCTCTGTACTGTGACATCACTGTGTGTATTATCTCTGTACTGTGACATCACTGTGTGTATTATCTCTGTACTGTGACATCACTGTGTGTATCCCTGTACTGTGACATCACTGTGTGTATTATCCCTGTACTGTGACATGACTGTGTGTATTATCCTGTACTGTGACATCACTGTGTGTATTATCCCTGTACTGTGACATCACTGTGTGTATTATCTCTGTACTGTGACATCACTGTGTGTATTATCCCTATACTGTGACATCACTGTGTGTATTATCCCTGTACTGTGACATCACTGTGTGTATTATCCCTGTACTGTGACATCACTGTGTGTATTATCCCTGTACTGTGATATCACTGTTTGTATTATCCTGTACTGTGACATCACTGTGTTTATTATCCCTGTACTGTGACATCACTGTGTGTATTATCCTGTACTGTGATATCACTGTGTGTATTATCCCTGTACTGTGATATCACTGTGTGTATTATCCTGTACTGTGACATCACTGTGTGTATTATCCCTGTACTGTGACATCACTGTGTGTATTATCTCTGTACTGTGACATCACTGTGTGTATTATCCTGTACTGTGACATCACTGTGTGTATTATCCCTGTACTGTCACATCACTGTGTGTATTACCTCTGTACTGTGACATCACTGTGTGTATTATCTCTGTACTGTGACATCACTGTGTGTATTATCTCTGTACTGTGATATCACTGTGTGTATTATCCTGTACTGTGACATCACTGTGTGTATTATCCCTGTACTGTGACATCACTGTGTGTATTATCTCTGTACTGTGACATCACTGTGTGCATTATCCCTGTACTGTGACATCACTGTGTGTATTATCCCTGTACTGTGACATCACTGTGTGTATGATCTCTGTACTGTGACATCACTGTGTGTATTATCTCTGTACTGTGACATCACTGTGTGTATTATCCCTGTACTGTGACATCACTGTGTGTATTATCTCTGTACTGTGACATCACTGTGTGTATTATCCCTGTACTGTGACATCACTGTGTGTATTATCCTGTACTGTGACATCACTGTGTGTATTATGTCTGTACTGTGACATCACTGTGTGTATTATCCCTGTACTGTGACATCACTGTGTGTATTATCCCTATACTGTGACATCACTGTGTGTATTATCCTGTACTGTGACATTACTGTGTGTATTATCCTGTACTGTGACATCACTGTGTGTATTATCCTGTACTGTGACATCACTGTGTGTATTATCTCTGTACTGTGACATCACTGTGTGTATTATCCCTGTACTGTGACATCACTGTGTGTATTATCCCTGTACTGTGACATCACTGTGTGTATTATCCCTGTACTGTGACATCACTGTGTGTATTATCCCTGTACTGTGACATCACTGTGTGTATTATCCCTATACTGTGACATCACTGTGTGTATTATCCCTGTACTGTGACATCACTGTGTGTATTATCTCTGTACTGTGACATCACTGTGTGTATTATCTCTGTACTGTGACATCACTGTGTGTATTATCCCTATACTGTGACATCACTGTGTGTATTATCCTGTACTGTGACATTACTGTGTGTATTATCCTGTACTGTGACATCACTGTGTGTATTATCCTGTACTGTGACATCACTGTGTGTATTATCTCTGTACTGTGACATCACTGTGTGTATTATCCCTGTACTGTGACATCACTGTGTGTATTATCCCTGTACTGTGACATCACTGTGTGTATTATCCCTGTACTGTGACATCACTGTGTGTATTATCCCTGTACTGTGACATCACTGTGTGTATTATCCCTATACTGTGACATCACTGTGTGTATTATCCCTGTACTGTGACATCACTGTGTGTATTATCTCTGTACTGTGACATCACTGTGTGTATTATCTCTGTACTGTGACATCACTGTGTGTATTATCCCTGTACTGTGACATCACTGTGTGTATTACCCCTGTACTGTGACATCACTGTGTGTATTATCCTGTACTGTGACATCACTGTGTTTATTATCCCTGTACTGTGACATCACTGTGTGTATCTCTGTACTGTGACATGACTGTGTGTATTATCTCTGTACTGTGACATCACTGTGTGTATTATCCTGTACTGTGACATCACTGTGTGTATTATCCCTGTACTGTGACATCACTGTGTGTATCTCTGTACTGTGACATCACTGTGTGTATTATCCTGTACTGTGACATCACTGTGTGTATTATCCTGTACTGTGACATCACTGTGTTTATTATCCCTGTACTGTGACATCACTGTGTGTATCTCTGTACTGTGACATCACTGTGTGTATTATCCTGTACTGTGACATCACTGTGTGTATTATCCCTGTAC
This sequence comes from Leptodactylus fuscus, assembly GCF_031893055.1. Lineage (NCBI taxonomy): Eukaryota > Metazoa > Chordata > Amphibia > Anura > Leptodactylidae > Leptodactylus > Leptodactylus fuscus. The sequence continues at coordinate 230,039,334 of NC_134267.1, read as the reverse complement.
TGTGACATCACTGTGTGTATTATCCTGTACTGTGACATCACTGTGTGTATTATCTCTGTACTGTGACATCACTGTGTGTATTATCCCTGTACTGTGACATCACTGTGTATATTATCTCTGTACTGTGACATCACTGTGTGTATTATCCCTGTACTGTGACATCACTGTGTGTATCTCTGTACTGTGACATGACTGTGTGTATTATCCTGTACTGTGACATGACTGTATGTATTATCCTGTACTGTGACATCACTGTGTGTATTATCTCTGTACTGTGACATCACTGTGTGTATTATCTCTGTACTGTGACATCACTGTGTGTATTATCTCTGTACTGTGACATCACTGTGTGTATTATCTCTGTACTGTGACATCACTGTGTGTATTATCTCTGTACTGTGACATCACTGTGTGTATTATCTCTGTACTGTGACATCACTGTGTGTATTATCCCTGTACTGTGACATCACTGTGTGTATTATCCCTGTACTGTGACATCACTGTGTGTATTATCCCTGTACTGTGACATCACTGTGTGTATTATCCCTGTATTGTGACATCACTGTGTTTATTATCCCTGTACTGTGACATCACTGTGTGTATTATCCCTGTACTGTGACATGACTGTGTGTATTATCTCTGTACTGTGACATCACTGTGTGTATTATCTCTGTACTGTGACATCACTGTGTGTATTATCTCTGTACTGTGACATCACTGTGTGTATTATCTCTGTACTGTGACATCACTGTGTGTATCCCTGTACTGTGACATCACTGTGTGTATTATCCCTGTACTGTGACATGACTGTGTGTATTATCCTGTACTGTGACATCACTGTGTGTATTATCTCTGTACTGTGACATCACTGTGTGTATTATCTCTGTACTGTGACATCACTGTGTGTATTATCTCTGTACTGTGACATCACTGTGTGTATTATCTCTGTACTGTGACATCACTGTGTGTATTATCTCTGTACTGTGACATCACTGTGTGTATTATCTCTGTACTGTGACATCACTGTGTGTATTATCCTGTACTGTGACATCACTGTGTGTATTATCTCTGTACTGTGACATCACTGTGTGTATTATCTCTGTACTGTGACATCACTGTGTGTATTATCTCTGTACTGTGACATCACTGTGTGTATTATCTCTGTACTGTGACATCACTGTGTGTATTATCTCTGTACTGTGACATCACTGTGTGTATTATCTCTGTACTGTGACATCACTGTGTGTATTATCCCTGTACTGTGACATCACTGTGTGTATTATCCCTGTACTGTGACATTACTGTGTGTATTATCCCTGTACTGTGACATCACTGTGTGTATTATCCCTGTACTGTGACATCCCTGTGTGTATTATCTCTGTACTGTGACATCACTGTGTGTATTATCCCTGTACTGTGACATCACTGTGTGTATTATCCCTGTACTGTGACATCACTGTGTGTATTATCTCTGTACTGTGACATCTCTGTGTGTATTATCCCTGTACTGTGACATCACTGTGTATTATCTCTGTACTGTGACATCACTGTGTGTATTATCCCTGTACTGTGACATCACTGTGTGTATTATCCCTGTACTGTGACATCACTGTGTGTATTATCCCTGTACTGTGACATCACTGTGTGTATTATCCCTGTACTGTGACATCACTGTGTGTATTATCTCTGTACTGTGACATTACTGTGTGTATTATCTCTGTACTGTGACATCTCTGTGTGTATTATCCCTGTACTGTGATATCACTGTGTGTATTATCCCTGTACTGTGACATCACTGTGTGTATTATCCCTGTACTGTGACATCACTGTGTGTATTATCTCTGTACTGTGACATCACTGTGTGTATTATCCCTGTACTGTGACATCACTGTGTGTATTATCCCTGTACTGTGACATCACTGTGTGTATTATCCCTGTACTGTGACATCACTGTGTGTATTATCTCTGTACTGTGACATCACTGTGTGTATTATCCCTGTACTGTGACATCACTGTGTGTATTATCCCTGTGCTGTACATTATTAGTGTAGTATACATGGTGCTGTATTTGAGGGTTTACATACAGTACAAAAATATATAGAACAAATATAATGCTAACAGTGACCAAATGAAATGGCGATATCGAAGGCTCTGCCCACAAGGGCTTCCAGTCTTCGAGGGAAGAGGGATAGACACAGTCGGTGAGGGTTGAAGCTGTTGAGATAGTGGTATGGTGGCCATAGTTTTATTGGAGGTTGTAGGTCTTCCTGAAGAGGTCCATCTTCAAGGTCTTTTTGAAGCTTGTGATTATTTTAGACAATCATGATAGTAATTTCCAGTTTTGGAGACAATTGTGTGAAAAGTGGATATGAGCAAATATGAGCTTTGTTTACCTGCTATTAGATTATTCTTTCCCATTGTTTACACAACATTATCAAGAAACCCGGCATGTTATCACTTCCTATCTAGTATTATAGGATATGTTACATGACTCACTGCTCTTTGGAGAGGAGGGGGGCTGAGTTCTTAGATCACGCTTGTTCTCACTGATGGCATCTCCTGCTCTTTGAACAGTCAGATAGTAGTTTGCTGATAAAGGCTTGGACAGTGTGTAATCTTTATATAAACACAAACATAGCACTGAGTTTTCTTCAAGTCTATTGACTGTCCTGTCATGTAAGTTTTTTTTTGTCTCCAAACCTGTGTAATATAATACACATGTACAGTGCATATTATTTGATCAGCATTTATATTACATTTCTAGTAATCATAATACATAATCTCTGATGGTAAAGACCTGTCTATATCTATTGAGGTACTTCATAGTATCCTGTTCATTAGTCAAAGGTTGGAGAAGAAGAGATAGCAGGCAAACTGTTTAGAGAGGGACATGGGAAGACCCCTTTAGGCCGGGGCCCCATATGTTGTAAATGGTGAGGTTTGGCCGGGTTTCCGCTGTGGAAAAAACATCTGTAGACTTTCTCTGAAAATCACTGCAGGAAAAATTACAACACGTTGGAGCCACGTTTTTTCATGCAGTGCTTTTTTAGCTGCAGTCTGCCATGTCGGGCCTTAGCCTTAAGCCAACAACTGGTAATGTATGAGACAATTAATATCTAGCATGTCTTAGTGCAGGTGCCAACCTCTGACTATATAGTCACTTCTATGTATTCTAAAGGTACAACCAAAAAATTGGTTTGAAGGGAGGTGCATTCTGAGGTTCTGCAGCAGGTGGAGTGTGAATTCTCAGGTTCAGCAGCAGGTGCATTGTGTATTCTGCAGCAGGTGGAGTGTATATTCTCAGGTTCAGCAGCAGGTGCATTGTGTATTCTGAGGTTCTGCAGCAGGTGGAGTGTATATTCTGAGGTTCTGCAGCAAATGCATTGTATATTCTCAGGTTCTGCAGAAGGTGCATTGTGTATTCTGAGGTTCTGCAGCAGGTGGAGTGTATATTCTGAGGTTCTGCAGCAGGTGCATTGTGTATTCTGAGGTTCTGCAACAGGTGGAGTGTATATTCTGAGGTTCTGCAGCAGGTGCATTGTGTATTCTGAGGTTCTGCAGCAGGTGGAGTGTATATTCTGAGGTTCTGCAGCAGGTGCATTGTGTATTCTGAGGTTCTGCAGCAGGTGGAGTGTATATTCTGAGGTTCTGCAGCAAATGCATTGTATATTCTCAGGTTCTGCAGCAGGTGCATTGTGTATTCTGAGGTTCTGCAGCAGGTGGAGTGTATATTCTGAGGTTCTGCAGCAGGTGCATTGTGTATTCTGAGGTTCTGCAACAGGTGGAGTGTGTATTCTGAAGTTCTGCAGCAGGTGCATTGTGTATTATAAGGTTCTGCAGCAGGTGGAGTGTGTATTCTGAGGTTCTGCGGCAGGTGGAGTGTGTATTCTGAGGTACTGCATCAGCTGCATTGTGTATTCTGAGGTTCTGCAGCAGGTGGAGTGTGTATTCTGAGGTTCTGCATCAGCTGCATTGTGTATTCTGAGGTTCTGCAGCAGGTGGAGTGTGTATTCTGAGGTTATGCAGCAGGTGGAGTGTGTATTCTGAGGTTATGCAGCAGGTGGAGTGTGTATTCTGAGGTTCTGCAGCAGGTGGAGTGTGTATTCTGAGGTTCTGCAGCAGGTGCATTGTGTATTCTGAGGTTCTGCAGCAGGTGTAGTGTGTATTCTCAGGTTCTGCAGCAGATGGCATGTGTATTCTGATGTTATGCAGCAGGTGCATTGTGTATTCTGAGGTTCTGCAGCAGGTGCATTGTGTATTCTCAGGTTCTGCAGCAGGTGGAGTGTGTATTCTGAGGTTCTGCAGCAGGTGGAGTGTGTATTCTGAGGTTCTGCAGCAGGTGGAGTGTGTATTCTGAGGTTCTGCAGCAGGTGCATTGTGTATTCTGAGGTTCTGCAGCAGGTGTAGTGTGTATTCTCAGGTTCTGCAGCAGGTGCATTGTGTATTCTGAGGTTCTGCAGCAGGTGGAGTGTATATTCTGAGGTTCTGCAGCAGGTGCATTGTGTATTCTCAGGTTCTGCAGCAGGTGGAGTGTGTATTCTGAGGTTCTGCAGCAGGTGGAGTGTGTATTCTGAGGTTCTGCAGCAGGTGGATTGTGTATTCTGAGGTTCTGCAGCAGGTGCATTGTGTATTCTGCAGCAGGAGGAGTGTATATTCTGAGGATCTGCAGCAGGAGGAGTGTATATTCTGAGGTTCTGCAGCAGGTGGAGTGTGTATTCTGAGGTTCTGCAGCAGGTGGAGTGTGTATTCTACAGCAGGTGCATTGTGTATTCTGAGGTTCTGCATCAGCTGCATTGTGTATTCTGAGGTTCTGCAGCAGGTGGAGTGTATATTCTGAGGTTCTGCAGCAGGTGGAGTGTGTATTCTGAGGTTCTGCAGCAGATGCATTGTGTGTTCTCAGGTTCTGCAGCAGGTGGATTGTGTGTTCTGAGGTTATACTGCATCTGGAGTGCATATTCTTAGATTTTGCAACAGGTGCTTTTGGATCCTGAGGTTCTGCAGCAGCAGGGGTAGGTATTCTAGGATACTAAAGCAGATAGCGTGTGTTCTCTATCCTGCAGCATCTGACATGTTTAGAGTATGCTGCTGGTTTTGAATATCCTCTTATACCTGAATGCCTTAGAACCTCATAAGACACTCCTCAGCTGCTGCGGAACTTCTTGTCCTTGATCTACTCATGCATGTATTTCACTATGAAGCCTATGCACCACAGCTGTCCTACACATTATTAGTTGCTCCCCTTTCATTGACAGGTTGATCTAAGAGTAAGACGATTATAAAACACGATACGCTAGAAGCCCTCACTGGCCGTATTCCACTCCATGCTCCCGGCATCGCTCGGCTCCCTTTACCCATCATTATCCATATAACACAACCACATCAGCCGCCGCCGCTCCCCTTAATTAAATCGTCATCCTCCGAGCCGTTCAGCTTAAATTTCCAAAAATTGAACATTTCCTCCATTTCTTTCAACCCAAAAACGGCGGCACGCTACAGCATTACCATACAATGTACAGTTCACCCCCCTTCCCTCCCCCCCTCTCCACCACACGCCGGGGCGACTAAACTCTAATTAAATATATTTACTTTGGCAGGCCATAAAAAAAGATCTTCCGTAAAATTACAAATGGTGCCACCGCCGCCGCCACCGCCGCGCAGGCAGAAATGTACGGCTTTATTGGATTTAATCTAATGTTGTCCAGCAGTTTGGGGCTATTAAACAGCGTGATACAGACATTGTTGTAGTAGTCCCCGAATAAATAATCTATAATTATAGAGATACATGCTCCAGCCGCACTCCGCTGGAATGTATTTTAATGCACCAGGCACTACCTGATGACAGCTACAATCAAGAGTGGCTGCAGGCAGCTGCTTAGCTCGGGGCCACATTCAATTATGTCGGACTGCATTAGTCCCTGGTGAAGCTGTCACCTTCCAGCCTGTGAAGTGATAGGAGGAAAAGTATCCTGAAGTCTCCGCAGTCATCAGCGCAGTTAAGGGAGCCTGGGAAATAATCTGGAAAACAACATTAGCGCTGTTTTGCAGGACTCGTTTTGCTTACAAAAAAAAAAAAAAAACAACCTACGAAGCCGAGCAGCTGAATCCACAAAGTTTCCCTCGCTCTTTGATAGCCCGGAACATGTCAACGACAGGACGTCTTAAGGGAATCGCCGACACCGAGCTAATCAGCCTGCAAAGGTCAATCATTTGCATATGTAGATTAGCCAGTGGAGGGGCGGTATTAGGGAGCGGCACTGTCAGGATGGATTAGGTTGACGTTATATGGAATACGATATGGCGGTATGTAAAGGCGATATAAGTAGAGATGAGCGAACAGTAAAATGTTCGAGGTTCGATATTCGTTTCGAGTAGCCCCTCAATATTTGACTACTCGAATCGAATATCGAACCCTATTATAGTCTATGGGGGGAAAATGCTCGTTTCAGGGGTAGGCAACGTTCGATCAAATTATACTTACCAAGTCCACGAGTGAGGGTCGGGCTGGATCCTCCGAGAAGTCTTCTCCGTGCAGCTTCCCCGCGGCGTCTTCCGGCTCTGAAATCACTCTGCCAGGCATCGGGCACTACAAGCAGACATGCGCAGTCGGCTCTGCCCAGGCCCGATGCCTGGCAGAGTGATTTCAGAGCCGGAAGACGCCGCGGGGAAGCTGCACGGAGAAGACTTCTAAAGGTAGGAGAAGAACCAGCATTGATTGGCCGACGGTTCTGCATCGAACTTTTCCATTCGAATAGCGAGTGGTACTCGATCAAGTACGAGTATTTCGAATACCTTAGTATTCGATCAAATACCTACTTGATCGAGTACTACTCGCTCATCTCTAGATATAAGATGGGAAATGGTTGCTGACTCTTCCCGAAAGTCTGGGGGGCTCTAGGAACTGGAATATTTGTGAGGTTCTTCTGTATCATACTCTGTGGTCTCTTCAGATGTTGTAATGATGGAAGCGCCATGACGTCGTCAGCGGTTATGTTTGGCGGGGACACTGGAAAAGTTGTCAGAAGACTGGATGAGGAGAAGTGCGTAGCAGTTTTTATTTTCTTTGCGCTTTAGGGCGGGTTCACATCTGCGCCCAGTCTCAGGTTTAGCCAATATGGCCGGTTTCCATCTTCTGCTCCAGGAGATGGAAGCCCGGCGGTCTGTTTTCAAACCCATTCACTTTGGTTTGCAAAGGTGACCGCCCGTGAGCGTCTTCTGCCTGTCCACGGGGCAACCGTTTTTTTTAAATTGGACACAAGGTCCTGCATGTCCGACTTTGTGTACGGCTAAAAAAAATGGTTTCCCTGTGGACAGGCAGAAGACGCTCACGGGCGGTCACCTTTGCAAACTCATTCAAGTGAATGGGTTTGAAAATAGACCGCTAGGTTTCTGTCTCCTGTCCAGTTTTGTGGGGCAGAAGACGGAAACCAACCGGATTGGCTAAACCAGAGACCGGGCGCAGATGTGAACCCGCCTTGACCTGGATCTCCACATGTTACACTATGGAGTCTGAGGAAATCCCAAAGTAACAGTTTATGCGGGGTGTACCCAAAATATTTCAGGATCAACAGTACCTGAAATTTTTGGAAAATTTGTAAACAAACCCAGCTTGTTCAGTTTGTTCAATTGTAGAGGAGACTCTTAGAGAGGGAAGATCTCCCACTCCCACCTTTTTCTCTCTAATGGGCACTCTGCGGACCTTCTGTTACAATTATACCTATGGGGAAACCATCGATGTTTCTGTAGGTATAATTGACATGCTGCAATTTCCAAAACCGTGCTGGTTTTGGAAATCGGGGCATGTCCGCAGTGCGGTTTTTATCGCAAAGTTGGCATGGAATTTGCTAGAATCGTGCACTTTGCTCTGACTGTAAAATGCCGCAATTACTCCACATGGGTCCCCGGCCTATAGCGGTTTTCCAGGAATTAGACAAACTTTGGAGGGGCAGGGTAGGGGTAACATAAAACATATCTGCTGGTGGCCTTGCCTCAGTCCCTGGAAATATCTCACCCCAAGTAACCACTCAGTGGCCTCAGTAGTTGTTGGTGATCACCAGTCCCTTTCTGGCAGCCAGTCAGTATTCTCATATTGGGCACAGGGCTATCAGGGACTGAGAGGTGACAAATGACCAAATGGGCTGCAGCGGCAGGCTCTGGAGTGTTTTTTTAATGTTACTTGCTCCAGGCCCCTCCACAGTTTGTCCAGTTCCTGGGCAACTCCTTTTAGCTGAGCATTGAAGCTGGGTGTATGTCTCTGGCTTCTTTCAATCAGTGCGCATGCGCTGATGGCTCAGTGATGTATCTCAGGTAGCTTTAGTGCTGAGTGGTGCACATGTCCATTGCTGGTCAAGCCTAATTTTCTAACTTCAGAGGGGTGCACCATTTAAATTTTTTCCTCAGGCAGCAGAAAAGCTGGAATCAGCCCTGGGAGAGTAAGGAGACAATACCTGTTCTGTGTTCAGAGCCATGGCTTTATGAAGAAAGGGTGCTGCTTAACTGGAAAGAGGGATAGCTTGAGACGTGCACTAAAAAGTAATTTGGAGAAAAGCATAACACAACGTCTTAAGATAGTTCTGTATTTTTTGATCTTACATATATCTGTACTATCCATCCATCCATCCATCCATCCAATCTATCAATCAATCAATCAATCAATCAAAAAATATTGAATTGAAAGTGGTGATCATCTGAAGCACCAGGATAGAAGATCCAGGACACATGCCCTTGGTGCCTGGGCTTAGCACCACCATACATCTCAATCAGTGTCCTAAGTAGGAATGGCGGGGCCCCAATGGGAACATTTGACTTGGCCCCACCAACCGATTTTCCCCCTGACCATCTGACCTCTTCCCTTTGCATTGCTACACACACTATTGTGGCCCCTGCACACACTATTATTCCCCATAGTGGCCCCTGCACACACTATTATGCCCCATAGTGGCCCCTGCACACAGTATTATGTCCCTTAGTGGCCCCTGCACACAGTATTATCCCCCATAGTGGCCCCTACACACAGTATTATGCCCCATAGTGGCCCCTGGACACAGTATTATGCCCCATAGTGACCCCTGCACACAGTATTATACCCCATAGTGGCCCCTGCACACACTATTATCCCCCATAGTGGCCCCTGCACACACTATTATGCCCCATAGTGGCCCCTACACACAGTATTATGTCCCATAGTGGTCCCTGCACACAGTATTATGCCCCATAGTGGCCCCTGCACACAGTATTATGCCCCATAGTGGCCCCTGCACACAGTATTATGTCCCTTAGTGGCCCCTGCACACAGTATTATCCCCCATAGTGGCCCCTACACACAGTATTATGCCCAATAGTGGCCCCTGCACACAGTATTATGTCCCATAGTGGCCCCTGCACACAGTATTATGTCCCTTAGTGGCCCCTGCACACAGTATTATCCCCCATAGTGGCCCCTGCACACAGTATTATGTCCCTTAGTGGCCCCTGCACACAGTATTATCCCCTATAGTGGCCCCTGCACACAGTATTATGCCCCATAGTGGCCCCTACACACAGTATTATGCCCCATAGTGGCCTCTGCACACAGTATTATGCCCCATATTGGCCCCTGTGCAAAGTATTATGCTCCATAGTGGCCCCTGCACACAGTATTATGTCCCATAATGGCCCCTGTAACACTATTATGGCCCACAGTGGCCCCTGCACACAGTATTATTCCTCATGAACAATTATTATACTCTAGGGTCTTTTCAGACCCCAGATTATAATAATCAGAGACTCGGGGGAGGTGACAAACACGAAAATCACTGTTACTTACCTCTCCTAGTCTCCAGTGCACTCCATGCTGATGTCAGTCATCTTCAATGATGGAGCAGATGTCACCTGACCCAGACGACATCGCGATGCATAAGGACGCAAGGGTGGCCCACGTGATGTCTGACATCACCAAGTAGGCAGACCCAGAACCTTTTGGAGCCCAGGAAAGGTAGGTAACTGCGTTTTTTTATGTTCCTCACCTCCCCTGGGCCTCTGATCATTATAGTCAGGGGGGCTGAAAAGACCCCCCGAGCTATTGGTGGGGTATGTGAGCTCGCAGTCTCACTTACCGATTCCAGCTCCTGCTCACAGCGACCTCCGCATAAGGAGAGGCGCCAGTGGCCCTAAGCAGGAGCCAGGATCTGTAAGTAAGTAGACCCGTTATCTGCTGGATTTACGGCCTATTACAGAAGAAAAATCCTCAGCGGCAGTGGCCGCCGCCGGGCCCCCTAACGTCCCGGGCCCTGTGGCAGCCGCTACCGCGGTAGTTACGCCCCTGATCTCAATGTTCTTATTCACAAGTCTCAGTCTAGAAAAAAAAATTCCATAATAACAATTTCCAAGAACGGGTCTGAGCAATGTGTAATCTCATGAGATTCTCTGCTATCAATTTATGACATACTCCCCGGTGTATACACAGCAGTAAATGAGCCATGCAGACTAAAAAGAACCAAGAACTCGCAATACGGAGGCAAAACAACACAGAAAAACATACCTGGTATACAATACACAATAACCAATATGGAAAAAAATATATATAAAAAAATAAAAAATAAGGTGGCACAAACTATTCCTGCTAACAATTCCTCTTGCCGGAGGGAATATATTTGATAAAATTTTCAAACAGAATATTGAACATCACACGAGAAACCTCTATTAACAATGCACAAGTGGTGAAGCGGAGATGGCGGGGGGGAGAGATTACCACCATGGCTCTCAATTAATTAGCCATTTGTTGAAATACAATTAGCGCCCCGCGAAGACGAGGCCGACATGTCCTCAACAGCAACATTACGCTTGGATATTTGTGGACCAGCTCATAGGAAGCAAACTGGTGAGATCTGGTGGAGGATTTTTTTAGATTTAGTCATCAGAAATGGAATTTCGATAAAATTTAAAGGGATGGGCACCTAAGAAAAAAGTTGGATAGAAATAATGAAATTAAAAAAATTCTGCCGTGTTAAGGGGTTGTAAGTAATAGAAAATTATTTGTGGTTGTTCAGGTGTGGCCCAACTATGATTCTCAATGAGTCCACAAAGACATTCAGGCCTTATTCACATGGCCAACTTTCATGAACCCAATGGCTATATTGGTTTGTTGAAGCCCATTGAAGGGGTTTATTTTGGTGATGGCCATTTTTTTGCACGGCCATTTTAAAAGCCATGCGTGACTGTTAGAGATGAGCGAACACTAAAATGTCCGAGGTTCGAAATCCGATTCGAAACAGCCGCGCACTGTTCGACTGTCCGAACGGATTTCAAACCCCATTAAAGTCTATGGGGGGAAATGCTCGTTTCAGGGGTACGCGAAATTCGATAAAATTATACTTACCAAGTCCACGAGTGATGGTCGGGCTGGATTCTTCTTGAAGTCTTCTCCCGGCGCAGTGTCTCCGCGGCGTCTTCCGGCTGGAATTCACTCTGCCTAGGCATCGGGGCCTAGCCAGAGCCGACCTTGCATGCGCGGTCGGCTCTGCCTGGCCCGACGCCTGAGCAGAACCGACTGCACATGCGAGGGCATGCCCGCGCATGCGCAGTCGGCTCTGCCTAGGCCAGATGCCTAGGCAGAGTGAATTCCAGCTGAAAGATGCCGCAGGGACGCTGCACGGAGAAGACTTGTAAAGGTAAGAGAAGAACCAGCGTTGATTGGCAGAATGTATAGCATTCTGCCAATCAACGCTGGTTCTGCATCGAACCTTAAACTTCGATCGAGTACGAGTATTTTGAATACCGTAGTATTCGATCAAACACCCACTCGATCGAACACTACTCGCTCATCTCTAGTGATTGTGGGTCTATTTATATGGCTATATCAAAATGGACAAAGATAGAGTTTATCAGGTTTTTAGACAGATGGGTACAACGGACATGTGAATAGACCCATAGACATTCATAGTTTAAAAAATGTTCATTCACCGGGGTTAATGCTACAATACAGAGGGGCCTGCAGTGTGGGTATTGGTTTTATGACTTCCAACAGGACAATCCATGTAAGGATAAGTTCACACGTCAGTTTTTTGGACCGGAATTTGACGCGGAGACCGCCTCAGAATCTGGTAAAAATAAATGGTTAGCTGCAACTGGATGCCGATGCAGTGCACTGGCATCCAGTGACGGCATTCGGCTCCGGATTAGTCCCAAAAGAATGGGCCTAGTCAGGAGGAAGGTGTCACGAGAGTAGTATGTTAGACCTCATTCACATCTGCTTGGGGACCCCCCAAACGTACTACCGAACGCATTGGCAAGTGGTGTGCACTGAAAGCACATGGACCCCATAGACTATAATGGGGTCCGTGTGCTTGCCGCTCGGTCTCTGCAAGAGTCATGCGGACAGGAAAGTAGATTGTGAACTACTTTTCTGTGCGCATGTTCCATGCAGAGACCGTGTGTAAAGCACACGGACCCCATTATAGTCTATGGGGTCCATGTGCTTTCACTGTGCATCGTTTGCCAATACGTTCGGTAGTCTGTTCAGGAGGGTCCCCATGCGGACTCCCCCGAATGGATTACCGACACAGATGTGAACGAGGTCTAAGATACTACTCTCTTCTCGTAGGGATGGGATGCAACCAGTTCTCCCCGGTTCTGCTGATCCAGTTATTAAAAATATAGCTGGATAGCAAAACTGGAATGTAGAGCCCCGATCCTATTCTAAAACTGGTACAACAGTAAGTCATAGCATGGGCGAAGTTATAGAGGGTATAGAGAGGTAGCATTTCCTACATACACCCTGATAGGGCCCCTGAGCCCCATAAAATATAGCTGTATTCTAAATAGCTCAAGGTAAGGGCCACATTACAGATTTTGCTTTGGGGCCTCAGGTTCCGGTCCAAAAAAACCCAGTGTTAACTTACCCTAATGGTGCTCCAAGTGTCCTCTTAACAATTCCCATTGGATATACGATACACCATGTGAAGGGGCCCTTAGGACAGCATTCAGACAGTCAGGTAAAGGCTGTAATCCAACAATCGTAAAAACTGGCCATGTGGCGTTGTTAGCTACCTGCATTAAATGCCCCCTTAGGTTTTATTTGGACGACCAAGGTGCCAACCGGCTGTGAAAAAGGGACATTTTTCGTGGCTCTTTTGCACCCCTAGGGTACCCGTTTTCACAGACACCTCATAAATAGGGGCCCATTGAGGGATCCATGAAAAAAAATGGGCCAATATAAGACAAATTCTAATTTTTGAATTTTTGTTAAAACAGACTGTCAAAAAATTGATCATGTGAATAGTCCCATTTGCGTGAATTGATGTTAAAGAAAAGTGGAATTTGATCCGAATTTCAGGAAATATTCGATTGGCGTAGAATCTGGATTTCCTCACACTTTGTGATATTGAATCGCACAGGTCCGATCAAGGTTCTTAACCCCTTGGATTCTGTGGTCAAACATGACCACGGCATCCAAGGAGTTCTGCCATGCTACGTGTCTCCCTGGGTCGCCCCTGCAGCAAGATTGGGGGTTCCATCATAATTACAAAGAAAAAAAATACTGATACTCACTTGTTCTGGACTTCAAGAGCTCCAGTGTGGATGCTGAGCCCAGAACAGGTGAGTATCAGAATTTTTTTATTTTTATTTTTAATCACCTTTAAGACCCTGGGCATTATACTGCGTATAGAGGCCAATATGGAGCATTATATTGTGTATAAGAGGATAATATGGAGCATGATACCATGTATAGGAATCCAATATGCAGCATTATGTGTATAGGGGCAATAAGAAACATTATACTGTGTATAGGGGAAATATAGAGCATTATATTATGTGTAGGGAGCAATAAGGAACATTTTACTGTGTATAGGGGCAATAAAGAGCATTGTACTGTGTATAGGGGTCAGTATGGAGCATTATACCGCACAGAGGGGGCCAATATGGATCATTATTAGAGATGAGCGAACAGTAAAATGTTCGAGGTTCAATATTCGTTTCGAGTAGCCTCTCAATATTCGACTACTCAAATCGAATATCGAATCCTATTATAGTCTATGGGGGGAAAATGCTCGTTTCAGGGGTAGGCAGCATTCGATCAAATTATACTTACCAAGTCCACGAGTGAGGGTCGGGCTGGATCCTCCGAGAAGTCTTCTCCGTGCAGCGTCCGTGCGGCATCTTCTGGCTCTGAATTCACTCTGCCAGGCATCAGGCCTGGGCAGAGCCCCACTGCGCATGCCCGCACTACAAGTGTACATGCGCAGTCGGCTCTGTCCAGCCCCGATGCCAGGCAGAGTGAATTCAGAGCCGGAAGACGCCGCGGGGAAGCTGCACGGAGAAGACTTCTAAAGGTAGGAGAAGAACCAGCGTTGATTGGCTGACTGTATAGCATTCGGCCAATCAATGCTGGTTCTGCAACAAACTTTTCCATTCGAATAGTGAGTGGTACTCGATCGAGTACGAGCATTTCGAATACCGTAGTATTCGATCGAATACCTACTCAATCGAATACTACTCGCTCATCTCTAGTCGTTATACAATGTATGTGGGCCAATAAGGAGCATTATACCATGCATAGGGGTAAAATGCAGCATTATACTTTATATAGACAATAAGAAACCCTATAATGTGTACATGGGGCAATAAGGAGCATTATACCATGTATAGGGGCAATAATGAGCACTGTGCTGTATATAGGGGTTCTGGCATTCTGCTGCATTATTTTGTCAGAATTTTGTCAGGCTCACACCGCTGTAATACTGAGGTCATCTACTCTCTGGATTACAGCTGTAAGTCCTGTTATGTAGGGTTTGACAACCATATAGTGCGGCACACCCAGTACCCCATCCTAGATTTTATTTAAATCGCACGTCGTACATAAAAGTCGCCTACTCCTGTTCTAGATCATCAGTTTCGTATTTTTTTTTAGAAGACACTAACCAGAGCGATCTGACATCTATGTCCCCTGTTTCCCGACCGCTCTCCATTATACCCGCACGAAAACATTCCAAGGAAAAACAAAATTTGCATTGGCGACTAAAATTCTGCAGGGCCGAAAGGGTTAAGCGTCCTCCTTTTCATGTGAATGAGAGGCAGACGGTCACATTTTTCCTTGTATACACAACCAAATCCAACAAACCCGGAGTAAAGCCCTCCATAACGGCGCACGCTGCTTAATATTATTATTTTTATTTATTTATTTCATTCGGCATGTCACTGTAATAAAAGTTGGTTGTGACTCCGGGGAGATCTCTGTAAAGTACAGCGCCTTGGGCAAGAAGAGATGGAGCCCTCAATAACTGATATGAAAGGTCCTTAATTAAGCACTTAACATTTCAAGGCAGTTATCACGGCTAGCCCACAGACTGAGCTGCCGGTCCGTCATCACCGATAGGCCACCTAGATGACTAACGTGAGTTGAGTTGAGTCTTTTGTACTTCAGGCGAGGAGCCCCGAGGCAGAGGCTGATCTAGTGACCCTCCCAGATACAATCTCACAGCCATAAGGAACTGGATATCGGATGTGACAACACTGCAGACGGGAAAGGTTTTTTTTTCCTTCCCCTAAAGATCAAGCGGTAGAAGAGCGTACGAGCGAGCCTGGCATTTTCTTGGCTTCGGCGAAAAAATAAAATCCAACGTAAACTACGATGTCTTCCACGAAGCCGAATGAGCACATGGGTAGACGGGAGCGAGAAGTGGAAAGGGCATCCCCGGGAAAGATGTACATTCGCTCTTAGGTAATTATGGGATGGGAAATCGCCTGATCGCAACGGGTTTAACCCTTTCTGTGCCCTGTGTACAGGTTTTCGAAGATGTTCTACTTTTTTGCTGTCTTCTTGGGACTTTTTTTTATTGGAATGGCAGATAAAATTGGCTGCCATCGTGACCGCGACATTCATTTATATACATATCGATAATGTTAGCAGCCCATTTATTTTTGGTAAGTGCCCATCTGTAGGCTACACCCATTAAAGGGATATCATATTTTATGACCGGCCATAAGTATCTAATTTGTGGGGGCCCACACTTACCAGCTGTTATGGGGTCACTTCCAGCACCCGTACTATGCACAACAAGGGCAATTGATCCCATGACCTGTATAGTGGTGGGGCAGGATCGGTACTGCACCTCACCTCCCATCAAAGTCAATGGTGGGGTAAGCTGTAGTGACCATGCCTGTCCACTATACAGGGACCAGAGCTTTTTGCTTCAGGCCTGTAAGTGGCTCCATACAGCTGATTATTGCGGAGGTTCGCTGTTGGCATTCTCACAATCAGATATTCCACATGGCAAATTTTTCACAGCAGAATCCGCTATAAAAATGAGGCTTCCTATCCTGATACTGACACGAAGAGTTCCTTGACAGATTTTACATGGCAGGTCCTGCCGCAAAATCCACTTTGTCCACTTACCCTCATTGTACAATACTCACAGAGTTCTTAAAACCCTATTAAACAAGAGAAAACTGAAAGTCTAAAGAAACACTGCTGTAGCATAAAGAGACGAGTAGAAGATTGGCCACCAGGTGTGAATAACTCCCTACAGCACCATGGATGCTGGCAAAATTACCCCTTAATACCCTAGACCACCATGGAAATTGGCAATTACTTTAATAACCTACACCACCATGGATGCTGGCACCTGCACTTTTAGTACCCTGCACCACAATGGATGTTGGACCTCCTATAACAGCAGTCTGTGGGGCACCTCCTATAAGAGTAGTATATGGGACACCTCCTATAACAGCAGTATGTGGGGCACCTCCTATAACAGCAGTCTGTGGGGCACCTACTATAACAGCAGTCTATGGGGCACCTCCTATAACAGCAGTCTATGGGGCACCTCCTATAACAGCAGTATATGGGACACCTCCTATAACAGCAGTATATGGGACACCTCCTATAACAGCAGTCTATGGGGCACCTCCTATAACAGCAGTATGTGGGGCACCTCCTATAACAGCAGTCTATGGGGCACCTCCTATAACAGCAGTCTATGGGACACCTCCTATAACAGCAGTATATGGGACACCTCCTATAACAGCAGTATATGGGACACCTCCTATAACAGCAGTCTATGGGGCACCTCCTATAACAGCAGTCTATGGAACACCTCCTATAACAGCAGTCTATGGGGCACCTCCTATAACAGCAGTCTATGGGGCACCTCCTATAACAGCAGTATGTGGGGAACCTCCTATAACAGCAGTCTATGGGGCACCTCCTATAACAGCAGTCTGTGGGGCACCTCCTATAAGAGCAGTATATGGGACACCTCCTATAACAGCAGTATATGGGGCACCTCCTATAACAGCAGTCTGTGGGGCACCTACTATAACAGCAGTCTATGGAATACCTCCTATAACAGCAGTCTATGGGGCACCTCCTATAACAGCAGTCTATGGGGCACCTCCTATAACAGCAGTATGTGGGGAACCTCCTATAACAGCAGTCTATGGGGCACCTCCTATAACAGCAGTCTGTGGGGCACCTCCTATAAGAGCAGTATATGGGACACCTCCTATAACAGCAGTATATGGGGCACCTCCTATAACAGCAGTCTGTGGGGCACCTCCTATAAGAGCAGTATATGGGACACCTCCTATAACAGCAGTCTATGGGGCACCTCCTATAACAGCAGTATGTGGGGCACCTCCTATAACAGCAGTCTATGGGGCACCTCCTATAACAGCAGTCTATGGAACACCTCCTATAACAGCAGTCTATGGGACACCTCCTATAACAGCAGTATATGGGGCACCTCCTATAACAGCAGTATGTGGGGCACCTCCTATAACAGTAGTCTATGGGACACCTCCTATAACAGCAGTATGTGGGGCACCTCCTATAACAGCAGTATGTGGGGCACCTCCTATAACAGCAGTCTATGGGGCACCTCCTATAACAGCAGTCTATGGGGCACCTCCTATAACAGCAGTATATGGGACACCTCCTATAACAGCAGTCTATGGGGCACCTCCTATAACAGCAGTCTGTAGGGCACCTCCTATAAGAGCAGTATATGGGACACCTCCTATAAGAGCAGTATATGGGGCACCTCCTATAACAGCAGTATGTGGGGCACCTCCTATAAGAGCAGTATGTGGGGCACCTCCTATAACAGCATTCTATGGGACACCTCCTATAACAGCAGTATGTGGGGCACCTCCTATAACAGCAGTATGTGGGGCACCTCCTATAACAGTAGTCTATGGGACACCTCCTATAACAGCAGTCTGTGGGACACCTCCTATAACAGCAGTCTATGGGACACCTCCTATAACAGCAGTCTATGGGACACCTCCTATAACAGTAGTATATGGGGCACCTCCTATAACAGCAGTCTATGGGACACCTCCTATAACAGTAGTCTGTGGGACACCTCCTATAACAGCAGTCTGTGGGACACCTCCTATAACAGCAGTCTATGGGGCACCTCCTATAACAGCAGTATGTGGGGCACCTCCTATAACAGCAGTCTGTGGGGCACCTCCTATAACAGCAGTATATGGGACACCTCCTATAACAGCAGTCTATGGGACACCTCCTATAACAGCAGTATATGGGACACCTCCTATAACAGCAGTATGTGGGACACCTCCTATAACA
Source organism: Leptodactylus fuscus (assembly GCF_031893055.1). Lineage (NCBI taxonomy): Eukaryota > Metazoa > Chordata > Amphibia > Anura > Leptodactylidae > Leptodactylus > Leptodactylus fuscus. The sequence continues at coordinate 230,020,769 of NC_134267.1, read as the reverse complement.
GCAATCTGTGGGGCACCTCCTATAACAGCAGTATGTGGGGCACCTCCTATAACAGCAGTCTATGGGGCACCTCCTATAACAGCAGTCTATGGAACACCTCCTATAACAGCAGTCTATGGGACACCTCCTATAACAGCAGTATATGGGGCACCTCCTATAACAGCAGTATGTGGGGCACCTCCTATAACAGCAGTCTATGGGACACCTCCTATAACAGCAGTATGTGGGGCACCTCCTATAACAGCAGTATATGGGACACCTCCTATAACAGCAGTCTATGGGACACCTCCTATAACAGCAGTATATGGGACACCTCCTATAACAGCAGTATGTGGGACACCTCCTATAACAGCAGTATGTGGGGCACCTCCTATAACAGCAGTCTGTGGGGCACCTCCTATAACAGCAGTATATGGGACACCTCCTATAACAGCAGTATATGGGACACCTCCTATAACAGCAGTCTATGGGACACCTCCTATAACAGCAGTATATGGGACACCTCCTATAACAGCAGTATGTGGGACACCTCCTATAACAGCAGTATGTGGGACACCTCCTATAACAGCAATCTGTGGGGCACCTCCTATAACAGCAGTATATTGGGCACCTCCTATAACAGCAGTATATGGGACACCTCCTATAACAGAAGTATATGGGACACCTCCTATAACAGCAGTCTGTGGGGCACCTCCTATAACAGCAGTATATGGGACACCTCCTATAACAGCAGTATGTGGGGCACCTCCTATAACAGCAGTATATATGACACCTCCTATAACAGCAGTCTATGGGGCACCTCCTATAACAGCAGTATATGGGGCACCTCCTATAACAGCAGTATGTGGGGCACCTCCTATAACAGCAGTATATGGGACACCTCCTATAACAGCAGTATATGGGACACCTCCTATAACAGCAGTATATGGGACACCTCCTATAACAGCAGTCTATGGGGCACCTCCTATAACAGCAGTCTATGGGGCACCTCCTATAACAGCAGTATATGGGGCACCTCCTATAACAGCAGTATATGGGACACCTCCTATAACAGCAGTCTATGGGGCACCTCCTATAACAGCAGTATATGGGACACCTCCTATAACAGCAGTATGTGGGACACCTCCTATAACAGCAGTATGTGGGGCACCTCCTATAAGAGCAGTATGTGGGGCACCTCCTATAACAGCATTCTATGGGACACCTCCTATAACAGCAGTATGTGGGGCACCTCCTATAACAGTAGTCTATGGGACACCTCCTATAACAGCAGTCTATGGGACACCTCCTATAACAGCAGTCTATGGGACACCTCCTATAACAGTAGTATATGGGGCACCTCCTATAACAGCAGTCTATGGGACACCTCCTATAACAGCAGTCTATGGGGCACCTCCTATAACAGCAGTATATGGGGCACCTCCTATAACAGCAGTCTATGGGACACCTCCTATAACAGCAGTCTATGGGGCACCTCCTATAACAGCAGTATGTGGGGCACCTCCTATAACAGCAGTATATGGGACACTCCTATAACAGCAGTATGTGGGACACCTCCTATAACAGCAGTCTATGGGGCACCTCCTATAACAGCAGTATATGGGACACTCCTATAACAGCAGTCTATGGGACACCTCCTATAACAGCAGTCTATGGGGCACCTCCTATAACAGCAGTATATGGGGCACCTCCTATAACAGCAGTATATGGGACACCTCCTATAACAGTAGTCTATGGGACACCTCCTATAACAGCAGTCTATGGGGCACCTCCTATAACAGCAGTATGTGGGGCACCTCCTATAACTGCAGTATATGGGACACCTCCTATAACAGCAGTATGTGGGGCACCTCCTATAACAGCAGTATATGGGACACCTCCTATAACAGCAGTCTATGGGGCACCTCCTATAACAGCAGTATATGGGGCACCTCCTATAACAGCAGTCTATGGGGCACCTCCTATAACAGCAGTCTATGGGGCACCTCCTATAACAGCAGTCTGTGGGACACCTCCTATAACAGCAGTCTATGGGACACCTCCTATAACAGCAGTCTGCCTGTTTTTTATGCAGTTTGTAATCAAAAGCGCCCCCTATGAAGCCTCCTGCCATTGCAGTCTGAACCCCCACAGACCAATAGCACCATTTACATTTATTTATTATTCTCCCCCTTTATTCCATTTTTTTAAATCAGATTCACCCTTTCTTCATTCAAACTCCAAACCCTACAAACCTCAAGACGTCTTCCCTCGCTCGTCCTTTCCTTCCGAGCCCCTGACTGTTGTCGGTTGAAAGAGTTAACCGAATGAAACCACACAGACTAAATTGTATAGCAATCAAAGAAAACCAAAGTGTTTATAGCGGAGAACCATCTTCTGGTATTTGGGTCTGTGTCAAGCCACGGAAGTGGAAAATTAGAGCCATATTGAAGAAAGAAATGAACCATATCTAATATATCCCCGGCAATAAAATGGTTTCACTAGGACTGTAAAGCTCAGGCTTATATTAGAAGAAAGAAAATCAGCCTATATGTCAATTCCACATCATAGGACATGAAGTGTCCGCAAAAATTTATATTACTATTTAAAAGTGTTTCATTCTCCTGTTTTATTGTGATTGGATGTGCCCTTTTCTGTAGCTTTTGACTGGTATGAAAATGATTTGAACTTGTTTTTTTAGCATTTATTTTACATCTATTACCTGTTCTATTACTTTTTATTATTTTATTGTGCTTGTGTAGAGGATTTTTGCACAGTTTTCATTATAATGTTACATTAAGCCAATTTATTTGTGTATTATAGCCTGCATAATTGCACCTTTCCCTGGAACAATTTACTTTTCATTATCTAACAAATCAACAGCGCTCTATCCCGAAAAATAAATAAATAAAAAAATAAATAAAAAAATATAGAAAATGTTGGTAAATGAGAAAGCATGTGGAAAGTTTTCCGGATCAAGGTCGACGGCTAATTAATTTAAGGCTGGTTCGGAGGGTGGAGGGATGTCTGCTCACGTCGTAGTTGTTAGAGACTAGAGATGAGCGAACAGTGAAATGTTCGAGGTTCGATATTCGTTTCGAGTAGCCCCTCAATATTTGACTACTTGAATCGAATATTGAACCCTATTATAGTCTATGGGGGGGAAATGCTCGTTTCAGGGGTAGGCAACATTCGATCGAATTGAACTTACCAAGTCCACGAGTGAGGGTCGGGCTGGATCCTCCAGTCTCATGACTGGGTCCATGGGTGTCCTATTGGTTGGGTTTTCAGAGCCGTGACCCTTGATGGTCTTTGACATCTCACCGTTTCTGTCTTTCTTGGGGCCAGTTGGATCGCTCGTGACTATAATGGGCTAACCATTAGAAAAGAGAGTGTGTTGATACTTTTCTAGTATGACTGCCACTCTTGGGATGGCCGGAAATTTGTGGCATATTCTAGCAATATACCAATGTTTGTCGTTAAAGGGATCTTATGGTCTTTGCTTAGGAAGGACCATTAATATCTAATTGGTGGAAGGCTGACAGCACTAAATCACTTAGATGGTGTGAGGTCTAGGTGTTGGACCCCAACTTAACAGATACTGATGGTCTATCATCAGTATAAATATGCCCTAAATCTCTTAAACTAGCAATCAGACCTCCATTGTCCTAGTTTTAAGTTCGGTGGTACCACCAGTCTACGAGCTTCCATTCAAGTCAATGGGAAATTTATTCAACCTTCCAATTATGAAAGAATGAACCTAAGGACATCTTGTTGTAGAGGTCTCCAACCAGTAGCCATTCTGTACTTCGAGAGACCACCGGCCTAATAAGTAAGGATTTCTTTCACAGGACATACACCAACATCTGGTGTTGTAATACAAATCTATTCACAGGAACAGAGGCACACCTGCCATGAGGCAACCGGTGGCTGTTGCCTAAGGCTGCGCCCTCTGGCAGAAACTGAGGGGCAGCGTTTTGGCTAAACTAATTTTTTCTTTACATAGTGCAACCCATGTAATGTGGGGATCTGGAGACCAAGGAGCCCTGCTGCGGTGGGTTTTTAAAATCTGACTGATATCTATTGGATTATTTCAACAGGTAATAGCCAACCTTTTACCCACCAGTCCCCACTAGTATACTGTGAGGGGACAGCAAAAGGGGCATTATACTGTTGGAAGCCAGTAAAAGGGGTAATATACAGTGCGGTTACTAAAGGGGGGTGTCCTATTTTGTGGGGGCCAGTAAAGGGGTTAATATACTGTATTAGTTAGTAAAGGGGGTGTCAAATTGTTGGGGTGGGAGGAGTAAAGAGGTGGTTTTACTGTGTGATGGATAAGGGGATTTTTTGGATCTGTAAATGGGGAAATGGGGACAGTGCCAGTAAAGAGGGGATGAGATCTATAAAAATAAATATGGGGCCCCGAAACATAATTTTGCTTCAGGCCTTGTTATGCAACCAAAGCACTAGTCTAAATGAACACAGAGACATCTAGTGTATGTCCTGCCCAGGAGCAAGTATTGTGCAACAGTGCAAAGGTTTTTTCTTAAACGGGTTCTCTAAAGTTTTTTCTTTGCTGTAAATAGCAATGGCGAATACAAAAAAGTCAACTCACCTTTCATGATCTTCTAGAATCAAGTTAAATGCAATTTATTTAAACATTTAGCTGTTTTCTGCCTGAAAACCTCTCCAAATTTCCTACCACTAGGTGTCTCCCTTCTTGCTGTTCACTCCTTGTTACTAGGGAAGTTCTGTCTTTTGAATCCAGCAGGCTTAAGGTGGGGGTACAGTATGTGGACTGGCTGGGGGGGGGGAGATCTGTCATTATGGCCTCAGCATATTTCTATACATCTTCCTCTGCCTGTATAATGCACAGAGAGGACTCAGTGGCTTCTTACAGTGAGTGTATATGTACCTCTGACTAGCTGCTTGTGTTATTGCTGATGGAACGGTAGCTTTGCTTACTGAGCTGTGTCATGGCTCTTTTTAGCTGCATCATAACCTGGATATGGACTTAATTGTCCCTGGATCTCCTATACTTTGGTCACTCAGCTATTCTTTTTTTCAGTTTATTATTTTACTTCATTGTATTAGATGTAAAGAAATCAGTGGTTTGTAATAATGGTTGGGGGAGGCGAGATTGCTTTGTATTGTACATGCCACCCGCCTCAGAGAGAAAAGCAAAATGTGCTAAAGCTATAATGGGGTTAGAAAAACTGATGGGGCACCATGTATGAGGCTAATACAGACCAGAGAACAGACTGTCCAGCAAGATTCTACAGATATTTCAACTTTGATTAAAACCCTTTAAGTAAATATATTCTTATCAGACACAGTTAAAGGTATTCATCCCCTATCCATAGGATACATTAATAGGATAGGAGATCATTCGGGGTCTTACTGATGAGACCTCCACCAATTCTCAGACCTGGTTGTGTTTTCCCGCCATTGTGCATTCAGCCTGACCACAGCCAAGTTGAATGTAGTTGTGCCCATGTAGGATGGGATGAATCGATGCTCCCATTTACTTTAACGAGAGCACCAGAGATGGCTAGTTTGGGTTTTCTCACATAGAATGTGGGAATTTGAATACAGCTGCCCTTCGCAGCCACAAAAGCATCAAGATAAAAGTAATTCAGTACAGAACATCCTCTATCCCAGTGGTCCCCAGTATTTTTTACACCAGGAACCGGCTTCATGCAAGACCATTTTTCAATGGCCCGGCAGGGCTGAGTGGGGTTGGGACAGGGTTGGGGCTTTGGTAATATGGGGAAGGAGTTATTGAGGGGGTTGGATTTTAGACATTTATAATGTGAATGTGATTCAACTTACCATAGGTTCAGAATGAGTGGGAGCTCCAGGCTGGTTTCCTTGGGTCAGTGGGAGCACTGGGCTTGTTTTCCTGCAACAAGACTGACCCATCACCCTGGGGTGATGGGAGATAGTGACACCCGAATTGTGTTCCTTGTGTCCAGTCTATAGGTTGGCTCCACCATGTGGATGGGAAGGCTTTCCTCCGAGATGCTCTGCAGGGCAGCCAGGCATGATACAAGCATCTGAGTGGACATGGCGAATCGCTAGACACCGAGGCTGCTATAGTAATGTGCAAACTATCGGGTAGTGCGATGTCCTTAGCAGCTACAGGACACTGCGCTACCCGATAGTTTACATGTTACCCTAAGAACGTGGCCTAGTGCAAAGTATCCAGCTAAGACTGAGGCCAACCTGCTGCCCTGCAAACCAGCAAAAAACCCCCAATCAAGTCTTGGTCCACGGACTGGTGGTTGGAGTCCCAAGCTCTATCCTACATTTTTGTACAAATTATGAGTATTCAGATGGGTGAACATGCATTAGAAATTCTTTAGCTTGTGGCGAGGCTCTAACCTCGTGAAATGACTTTGGATCCAATTTTTTAAATGAAAATTTAAAGAAGGCCACAACCCTCTCATTGTCATCCTTTAATATTAGAAGGTTGTCCGTAGATCCCACAAGTTACTGTACACCCGGGGTAATTCTAGCAAGAAAGATTACACCCAGCCATGGCCACTAAGAATAAGCCTTGAGATATATCAGGAACAGTTCTCTAGGAGGCTTATTTATGACACCTAGGAGTTTTTTTCTGTATTAACTAGACAATTTTCTGGATTGGTTTTGCTTCAGATTTGGTTGGCTGTGGTCTAACATTCATTTTGGGTTGCACTGATCGTGGGCATTAAAGCCATTTTAGGGAGGATCTCTGGTCCCTGGAGTGAGATCAATTTTTCAAAGTATGGATGCAAACCAAATTGGAAGATTCCTTCTTCCATCATCTAAAAAGATATCAAAGAATGGCAACACTCCAACGATTGGGTAGTGATTGTAGGCTTGGAATAAAGATACGCTTGCTACCTAATCTTTGGCGTGCCGCCATTCTATGATTAAAAAAGAAAAAGAAAAATATCCCGCAAAAAACTATACATATATAATTGAATTAAAAGGAATTAAATATTCAAATCGTATCCCTGTGTCTGAAAACATCTGGTCTACAAACATATACATTTTTTTCTCCCATATGGGGAAAACTGGTGCGGGAAAATAAATCGAGAGCAAACAACCATTTCTTTGGAGGTCCAGCAAGGTCCACAAGCCCAGAAGGGCAGCCGTCTGCCTGAATATGAACCACCAGTTAAACTGCACTGGCAGTGATGTTGCGCGGCACCAATGTGAACAGGTTGCAACAGACTCTCGCCAGTTAAGTTCACTGTGAAAGCGTGCCTATGTATAGCAGTTGAATGAAGCCAAATGAAGCCTTGCAAGAAGCACCTGCTAATTACAGCATAGGAACCAGGCCCTAGCACATGCTTCACTCTGCTACACAATCAAGACTGCCAGGCGTTAACTTCACTCCTGGTCAGTAACAGAAAAGGGCTCCTTAACTTGCTAGGAGCTACAATGAAATTAGACAGTGAATAAGCTTTACTGATTCCCACTGGCAGAGCCAAGGAATCCTAACTAGATCCCTAGTCAGCTCCTGCCTTAGACTGGAACCTAGCCCTGACCTCCTGTCTCAAGGTATTTTCAGTCAAAGTGTGAGCACCGGGTGGGCGTCAACTCACGCAATATAAAAACTAGTCCCCGCCCAACAGGGGCGGTGGCATGATGTCACCGATCATGCTCAGTATGGGCAAAATGAGACTTAGCCTCTGAGCGGATCCAAAGTATCTGAGCATGCTCAGTAGGGAAAGAATGGCACTTTGCCCCTGAGCGGCTCCAAAATGTCTGAGCATGCTCAGTGAGCCGAAAGCTGGACTTAGACTCCAGACACCTCACTGCACAAGGGCAAGGGTTGGATTGGCCCGCAGGTGGCGCTATGCGCTGGACGGAAAGCCTGCGGGACCCCATCCTAACAATAGGCCATTACCTGGTGGGGTTACTCCAGCAGGTGAGGGTCCCTACTTACTCACAGATCTCCGTTCCTGCCCATGGTTGCCTCTCCTTTCCCGTCAGCTCTCCAGGGGGTTACTTGCATTCCTTATTAAGTAGTTGACCCTGAAAAAGCACCAGGAAATCACTGACAGGGACTTGATATGGGATGCACAGGGCCCCTGGAGGGTGAAAGGGGAAGCAGAGGCGACCGTGGACAGGAGTGAGGATGGGTAAGTTGGGCCGGGAGAATATTTGTTGGCGAACCTTGCAAGATTCATCTCAAGAGGTTAGCCTAGTGGTTTCATTTGGACCGAACACGTTTAAACCAAAACTGCAATTATACTTGGGGGTCTCTTCAGCGAACATAAAAACAGTGTTACTCAAGTCACCTGAGGCTCCAGAGCTTCACATCTTTAATGTAATTGAAGATGCCTGAACACCCACACTAGATACCAGGAGAGGTGAGTATCACTGGTTTTTATGTTTGTCACCTCCCCTGGGCCTCCAGGGTCTGAAGAGATCCTAAATTATAATAGTTTGTAGGAGGAGAAAGCCCAAAATTTGGGGTTCTGCTGAACCCCAAATTTTTGCAATATTTAAAATGAGCACTGTAGGAGCCACTGTGGGACATTATAGTGTGTGAATAGGGCACTATGGGACATTATATTGTGTTGAGGGGCCATTATAGAACATTATACTGTATGAAGGGGTCACTATGGGATATTATACTGTGTAGAGGCACCACTATGGGACATTATACTGTGTAGAGGGGCCACTATGGGATATTATACTGTGTAGAGGCACCACTATGGGACATTATACTGTGTGCAGGGGCCACTATGGGACATTATACTGTGTGAATGAGGCACTATGGGACATTATACTGTGTGGAGGGGCCACTATAGGACATTATACTGTGTGGAGGAGCCATTATAGAACATTATACTGTATGAAGGGGTCACTATGGGATATTATACTGTGTGAATGAGGCACTATGGGTCATTATACTGTGTGCATGGGCCACTTGTGGGGAAATAATATTATGTAGGGGCCACTTGAGTATTCATCATGTGATATGGAGAACACTAAGGGGATATTATATTATGTGAGACCAGTGAGGGGGCATTATAGTATGTGGGGATAATGAAATGACAACATTTTATCTGGAAACCATTGTGGGGACATTATATTGAATTGAGTCACTGAAAGGCCACTATGTAATGATCGAGACTGAGGGTACATTATAATAAGTAGAGTCATTGAGAGGATAATACTGACTGGTGACATTATATTATGTGGGGGCCACTTAGGAGACAATAGACTGTGCGGAACCACTAATATCTCAATACACTGTACAGGTTGCATAAGACATCATCACTTTTTGTTGTACGTTGAAGGGTAGTATTATTGAGTTGGGAAACAAGGGGACAATCGGGGGGGGGGGGAGATTAGGATATGGCTTAACACAATAAATCTGGTAGGGGCACGTTGTGCACACCCCCTGGCTTGTTTATCTTTGTCTTCTATGAAACTTGAGAAGTTATGTCTTAAGTGGCGGTGGTTGGGAGCCCACTTATGAAACCTTTAAATGGGGCCCACCAATGTATTAGATGGACCCAGTCTCTGAGTTCGTGTTGATCAGTGGAAATTTGCATTGACCTAAACTGATAAATTGTTTGTCTTGGGGATACCCTTGACTCATACCCTTTAAGGTTATAACTGGAATACTTGGTGACCAAAGGACACTTGAACTAACTTTTTTAAGGATGTTTTTGAAGTGTCTTTTAAGGTGCCCCTCCCCCATGTTCCGATCCCATTAGTGATGTGCACACGTTCATGACTTCATTCCGTTTTAACATTTCGACATCGTCTACCGTGAAGTTATAATATTTTCTTTTTCATTTTCCGAGGGGAAAAGATGAGATGGTGTTTGGGTGATGTTGTATAAATGAAGTTAACCAAGGCTGGGGAAAACACAAGGCAGCATTTGTGAAGTAGGTTTTACTAAAGCAATGTGAAGTTTATAGCCAAGCTTCCACGTATATGACTTCTCTCCGGTGAGGAAGATAGAAGTTGACATCTCAGTGCAAGGCTTTGTCAAAAATATACATCTGCATGAGGAGAGTAGAGTTAAAAATTTAATCTGCAAAGCTATTTAGAGAGTGTATAGGCCTTGACAGGCCTCCCAAATGTATTAAGAGAACAAGAATAGGAGCATAAAGAAAAAAAAATGCTTCTGCAGCAAGCAGAATGAAACTAAGCTCTCCTGACAGAATCAGTTTGCCAAATGACTTTAAGATTGCACTTTGTCTTGCAGGATTTCTTAAATAGACTTCTTCTTAAATGTCTAAGAGCAAATGAAAAAAAAGTTGTGTGATTCTTGTTGTGCCCTAAAACTAACAAAAAACTCGCCTGTGACAACAAGCGGCCGCTCCGCCTTTTGAAGTCAGTGGTGAGTAAAGTATCTGAGATGAGGTCATGTCTGTGGTTGAGTGCAGAACATAATATGAGAGCTGCTGTAATTCATGGACTTATGTACTTCGGGGCAGAAAAACAGGATAAGGTTACCGACAAACACTGAGTAACATCCTGCTAAGGGAATGGAACCTGAAAAGTTTTATTTTCAAAAGTAAATAAGACGTGATGCAGTTACTTCAAACTGCTACTAGTACTATAATACTGCCCATATGTACAAGAATATAACTACTATAATACTGCTCCTATGTACAAGAATATAACTACTATAATACTACTCCTATGTACAAGAATATAACTACTATAATACTACTCCTATGTACAAGAATATAACTACTATAATACTGCTCCTATGTACAAGAATATCACTACTATAATACTACTCCTATATACAAGAATATAACTACTATAATACTACTCCTATGTACAAGAATATAACCACTATAATACTGCCCCTATGTACAAGAATATAACTACTATAATACTACTCCTATGTACAAGAATATAACTACTATAATACTACCTTCTATATACAAGAATATAACTATTATAATACTGCTCCTATGTATAAGAATATAACTACTATAATACTACTCCTATGTACAAGAATATAACTACTATAATACTACCTTCTATGTACAAGAATATAACTACTATAATACTACTCCTATGTACAAGAATATAACTACTATAATACTACTCCTATGTACAAGAATATAACTACTATAATACTGCCCCTATGTACAAGAATATAACTACTATAATACTGCCCCCTATGTATAAGAATATAACTACTATAATACTGCTCCTATGTACAATAATATAACTACTATAATACTGCCCCTATGTACAAGAATATAACTACTATAATACTACTCCTATGTACAAGAATATAACTACTATAATACTACTCCTATGTACAAGAATATAACTACTATAATACTACCTTCTATGTACAAGAATATAACTACTATAATACTACTCCTATGTACAAGAATATAACTACTATAATACTACTCCTATGTACAAGAATATAACTACTATAATACTACTCCTATGTACAAGAATATAACTACTATAATACTGCCCCTATGTACAAGAATATAACTACTATAATACTGCTCCTATGTACAAGAATATAACTACTATAATACTGCCCCCTATGTACAAGAATATAACTACTATAATAATACTTCCTACGTACAAGAATATAACTACTATAATACTGCTCCTATGTACAATAATATAACTACTATAATACTGCTCCTATGTACAAGAATATAACTACTATAATACTGCTCCTATGTGCAAGAATATAACTACTATAATACTGCTCCTATGTACAAGAATATAACTACTATAATACTGCTCCTATGTACAAGAATATAACTACTATAATACTACTCCTATGTACAAGAATATAACTACTATAATACTACTCCTATGTACAAGAATATAACTACTATAATACTACTCCTATGTACAATAATATAACTACTATAATACTGCTCCTATGTACAAGAATATAACTACTATAATACTACCTCCTATGTACAAGAATATAACTACTATAATACTACTCCTATGTACAAGAATATAACTACTATAATACTACTCCTATGTACAAGAATATAACTACTATAATACTACTCCTATGTACAAGAATATAACTACTATAATAATACTTCCTACGTACAAGAATATAACTACTATAATACTGCTCCTATGTACAATAATATAACTACTATAATACTGCTCCTATGTACAAGAATATAACTACTATAATACTACTCCTATGTACAAGAATATAACTACTATAATACTACTCCTATGTACAAGAATATAACTACTATAATAATACTTCCTACGTACAAGAATATAACTACTATAATACTGCTCCTATGTACAATAATATAACTACTATAATACTGCTCCTATGTACAAGAATATAACTACTATAATACTACTCCTATGTACAAGAATATAACTACTATAATACTGCTCTTATGTACAAGAATATAACTACTATAATACTACCTCCTATGTACAAGAATATAACTACTATAATACTGCTCCTATGTACAAGAATATAACTACTATAATACTACTCCTATGTACAAGAATATAACTACTATAATACTGCTCCTATGTACAAGAATATAACTACTATAATACTGCTCCAATGTACAAGAATATAACTACTATAATACTGCCCCTATATACAAGGATATAACTACTATAATACTGCTCCTGTGTACAAGAATATAAGTACTATAATCCTGTTGATTCGGATATGAATCATCCACCAGTTGGGCAAGCATTTCAAGATGAAATTACCAATCTGGGCCTGGTGGTCTCTTCTGTTTAGGGTTCTCAGTTTCGGCTAATTATACAGAATAGGGATATATATCATCTTACAGGTCCCTTTCCCTTCTCCCCAACAAGGATTATTATGAGTAGTTTAAGTACAGAATAGGTGACATCCCACATATTGTAGACATCTGCATGACGTGAATGACATGTTCCATCTTCACGTCTCTACCTAACAACTTATCTGGGAATCTAACAAGTTGTGGGTTGTGTCTTCTGCTCATATCAAGCCTGGAGCTCAACACTGACAATCATTGACAAAATATGAATATGTCAAATCATCTGCTGGAAATGTACAATGAGACCCCCGTGTTCTTAGCATCAGAAAGATTTCCTGTATGTAGTCAAGCAGCGAACCTCCCCTCTTCTCCTATACCTTAAAATAGGACTTTCCATAAAATTACATATCAAGTATCTCCATTAAAAAGTTTGAGAGGGAAGATTCTTCTTGAGTTGGAATTCATCCAAGAATAAAGATGCCATAGACCAGCGATGGTATGAATATTTTTTTAATTTTTTTCACCTCCCATGGGCTTCCACTTTTTATACTCTTACGTCTGAAGAAAAACAGATCATGACTCCTCACAATGCCCAACTAGAGAGACTGTATCATAAAGTCAAGTAACAAAGTCCAGGTGCAGACGCTAGGATTGAGGGATTGGGATCGTAAAAGATTGGAGTCCGATTGGTGATCGGGCAAATTTCACGATCGCGATTGGGATGAGGATCGGCTGGAAAATGATCGGAAATCGGATTTTGAAATCTCAAGATCGGCTCAACAACAAAATAACTTTTCCCATAGAGAAGCATTGACTAGGGTTGAGCTATCGGGATCAGAAAAGATCGGATTCTGGTCGGCGACCAAGTAAATTTTACGATCGGGATCGTCTGGAAAATGGGAAATTGGATTTTAGAATCGATCCTGAAATCTCAAGATCGGCTAAACCCTAGCAGACACACATTAACACATAATAGATGGAACCCAACGATTTTGCACACTTATCTTATAAAATGGGGTGTGCTAACTCTTTCCAACAGACAATGTAACATTTCAGTCTGAGCAATCATGTGTATTGGAAGGTTTAAGGAATTGCTCTTGGACAAACAGGATTTTGGTCAACAGCTTTTAACATTGTGTGCCAGTTTTGGGAATCCTTATTGTAAAATTGACCCAATCCTGTTTCCTCTGGGTGGTGATATTATGTTCAGAGATTCCTAAAGTCACAAGCACATTGGGGCAAATTTATTAAAGTGGACCTTTCATGGTTTGGCTTTCCCGATCTGTGCCCCGGGTAAAGAGCTTTCGGTTCCGGTACACAGATTGGGAAAGCCGACAGTGCGCTGAATTCAGCACACTGTTGGCTTTCCAGCAGTATATAGAACTGCCTGTGCCCCAAACCATGAAAGGTCCTCTTTAAGACTGGTGTTTGATATCCCAGTCTTATTAAACCACCTGACTGGTGAAGGGAGATACTCATTTATGAAAAGGTTGCGGCCCGTGCACCAGAATAGAGATTTACATGACACTAGATAACTGGCATGGGTTATAAAAATATTTTGGGTCGAGGCATCCCTGTCCCACCCAACACCACTCCACCTGCTTTTACAAAAACGTGCACTACTATATCTCCTCTTAATGTCTAACACTAGCCTAGAGTGATTGATAATCCCCTCCCCACTATATTTTGCCAATATGGGAAAGAGATATTTTAGATTGTTCTATTGTTAAATTGGTCACAATGGTTGATGGATATTCCGAGACATATTACAACTGAGCGTCAGTCAGACACTACCTACACTAATCCTTGTCCAAATTTGACGTAAAAGTTGCGCCCCCTCCATCCTCGGCAGGTACTGGCTTTGTTGGACATCAGACACCTGCTGCTAATAGCTGCAAACAGTGATGGTGACAATCACAGCTGGCTGCCACTGAGATGATTGAGACTGCGACATATTGAAACAGATCACTACCTCCAGAACAGCATGGGGGAAAAACATGAAAGTGATCAGTTGTCTTACCATAAAGATTCTTCCTCCATTCCAAAAAAAATAAAATAAAAAGTGACCAAAAATGTTTATGCAGCCCTAGTGGTATTAATAAAAAACATCAGCTTGTCCAGAAAAAAAAGACCTTACACCTCTCTGGAGAGGAAAAATTAAGATGGGTATGGAGTATTTTGGTCAGGATTTTGAGGCCGTATTCACCTCAAAATCCTGACCAAAAAGATGGCTCCCATTGAAGTCATTGGGAACCGGTCAGGTCTTTTTTTCCGGGAGTCATTTGTTCCAGCTCCTGGAAAAAAGAACGGACATGCTCATTCTTCAGGCCCATTCATTAGGCCTAATCCGGAGCGGAGTGCACGACTGGATGCCGCTACCCATTTTTTGGTCCGGAAACTGAGACGGCCCCTGCCTCAGTTTCCAGACCAAAAAACCCTGTGTGCACTCAGCCTATGAATGGTCAGAATAAGACAAGGTAAAGACAATTGTTCTTAACAAAAAGTTTTACATAACATAAAGCCCATAAGAAATTCTTGCGACTCTGTTTTTTATCCACCCCCTGTAGAATTATTTTCTGGTTTCCCACGACATCATACGGACTACTACATATTGCCAATAGAAAATATAATTTGTCCCATAGAAAACAAGCCCTTATGAAAAAAATCTAAAAGTTATGGCTTTTTATTTTTTTTTGTGACGGTCATGTTGCTGTCACATTTCGTTGCGTGTTTCGCGAGCATCATTACAATCCTTACTTGGTCCGACTCCAAAAATCTATTCTTCTTGTATGTACAGAAGAATCTCAACATTTTTGTCAAAAATACAGTAGGTTGGTTTACAATGACAAGAGCAGAACTCTATCACTCTCCCTAGAATGTAAGAATTCAATGTAATCATTTTTAGGATTTCATTTTTTCCTCTTTCCATCCTTCTTCTAGTGTGTACTGTGTCAATCCGATCAATAGCTCGCTGCCGCTCGTGCAGTCAACTCTTCCAAACTAACCATTTTCTTCTTAATTAGCAGCTGCTCAGAGACGAGAAACAGGTGCAGATCTGGGCCGAGCCAAACACCAAACTGCCTGCAATTAGAAAAAAAGGGGGGAAAAAAAAAGGTCCTGTATTGGAAAGCATATCAAATTTCAATCCGCTGGGGCTGCCATGCTGGCCTCAAAAACGCAGTCACCTGACATCTTAGGGATGCTAATGTAAATTATGCAAGCTTTTAAACAACATGCCTGTATAATCAGCTGGCAGACGGTGATAGGGCTGTCTAGTCTATGTAGTTTTTGGACAAAAATATAAGTCTGTCATGCTTCTGCTCTTCAGCAGGAAATACCCAGATAACAGACGGTTTACTCACTACATCCTGGACCGATTTGATGAGCTAATTAAAAATTCAAGACGGGTTGACAGGGCTCACCATGCCATCTAGTAACTGACTTCAGCAACTTACTACTGAATATTATTTTGTCTTATGCACTAGAAGGATAAAATCACTTTTTTTGTGTAGGGAAAAATTCCTCCGATATTCATCCAGCAGTTGACCTTCCATCTTCTACATGATTCCTCTACAAAGCAGCCAAGGTAGCCAAAACCTACCCTCAATATGAGCGTAGGTCACCAAAGCTGTGACCCTCAATATGAGCGTAGGTCACCAAAGCTGTGACCCTCAATATGAGCGTAGGTCTTGGCTTCATAACGTGGACATACCAAACCCCAGTCATTGATTTCTATGAGAGTGTGTTGCGGTCATGCTCTGCAACCTGGAGGTGGAAAAAGTGCCATCAACTATTATCAAGACTGGATGCTGTGCTATCTGACTACAGTGATATAACAAGCTCTCCAACTTACTACTAAATAAAATTTTGTCTTACACATTAGAAGTAGGGTCAGGAGATAATCGTACACATCAGGGAGAGTGTGTGCCTACATAGGCAGTACGGAGACTTACAAGTCAATCCTGCTCCGCTAGGGATTCTGGGTAAAAAATATGCAAATCTGTTCTCCAGGATGTAATTAGGAGAACAGTGCACTCTGTACGCCGCCCTCTAGAGGGCAGCATCCTTAACATCATGCATGACTCAGTTAAAAAGTCTAATATCATGATGCGGATTTAATTTCCAAATTAGTATTTCTATTCCAAAAGGAACAGATTCCCAGCTATGGACAGCGCTGTTTCGGTCTTTTGGACCTCCTCAGCATAGCGTAAGGATCCTGATTTGGCAGAGTGAGAGACTATAGACCAGGGTCAGGGGATAATCATACACATTAGGAAGAGTGTGTGCCTAGATATAATTTTGTCTTACACACTAGAAGTATAATTTTTTTTTTTTTTACCTCTGCTATGTAGGGAGAAACTTCCCCGATAGTCATCTACCAAATGCCTGCCATCTTCTACATGATTCCTCTACAAAGCAGCCAGGATAGCCAAGGCCTACCCTCAATATGAGGGACATCTTCATAACATGGATATACCAAACCTCAGTCATTGATTTCTATGACAGTGTGTTGTGGTCATGCTCTGTAACCTGGAGGTGGAAAAGCACCAAAGCTGTGTCCATCACCTATTATCAAGGACAGATCCTGTGTTATCTGACTATATTTGTATAACAGGCTCTCCAATGTACTCCTAAATATAATTTTGTCTTGTACACTAGAATTATAAAATTCATCTTTTTGTCACTAGCTCTACTATGTAGAAAAAAAAACTCACCCGAGACTCATCTTCCAGGCCTACAAAAACATACGATGTACTATTCAGTTGGATCCTCTACACAACTGCCAGGGTAGCCAGGATCACCTTCAATAGAACATGGACATATACAACCTCAGTCATTGATTTCTATGGAAGAGTGTTGTGGTCATGCTCTGTAACCTGGAGATTGTAAATCATCTATGTTGTATCTATGTGAATCCTGTGTTATCTGACTACAGTTGATTTGCAGGCTCACCATGCCATCTAGGAACTCTTTAGTAATTTTGGTGGTATAACCCTTTTTTGGATGACACAAGATCCACCATTGTCAAAATGGGGAGGGGGGAGCTCAGATCCTCCTACTTCTTCCCTCCCTCTTATCCGCCACATAATATTCTAAATAATTCACTCATAAGTCAATTGAACTTTATCTGTGTTAGATTTCTTATGTCCAGGTACTCAAGTCCTACTGTAACGCTAATCTCCACAGTTGCCGAACTCTCCGACTCCAACTGGTCTGTAGTTTTTCGCGGTAGAAAACGGTAAAACGAGAGTGAACCAGAACACAAAACAAAAATGGGATAGTTTCGATATCTGGGATCCGGCTCTCATTTCGAACAGAGTATTAGGTTTAGATCAGGGGTGCTTACACTTTTTGGTAGACTGGTAGATCACGATCGACGTATTGGGCACCCCTGGTTTAGATGTCGAACATCTAAAAATGATGGCCAAATATTATGGAATGACTGCAGTCTTAAGAAGGTAATCTTAGGACAGATATCTACTTAACAACCAGCGGCCTGTCTAAAAAACAACCCAGTGCCATGTTATGTATGTTGGTGGGTTATGCCTTCTGAACACTAACCAGCAGATACTTATGAGGTTTCGGAGATGGATAGACAGCTGAGGGCACAAAGAGGTCATTCTGCGTGAGACAGCTGATGTCCCCTAAGAGAAGTCTGGCAGAGGAGTTCATACTTCAAAGAGAAAGAAAAGCACTGAAGGAAAGGAACAGGTAGGTGACAGATACATCACAGGTACCTGCTGCTTCAATGCCGAGCAGAAACAATAAAACAGATTTCGAAAGAAGAAATGATCGTAAAAATATGGAGTGAGGAGACCATGTCATCTCCTGAGCCATGGAGCGAAAGATCTGATAAAATGAAAGGCAGACTAGAACTCCTTCTATTTCATGGTGAATATCCTCTGGATATGAACAATTTACTAGTTAGGCTTTCTTACTAATATAAACTTTTATCCCCCCCCCCCCGAAACCCTGAAGTTACCTTTGGGGAGGCCGAAACCCTTATATCTCTGCTGACACTTTGACCTTTAGTAACATAACCAACTCCATTCTATTAAATGCGCCTGAGCAGAGGGAAGTCAATGGTGTCAGAGAGTTGGTATCGCTGCAGGGGAGTAAAACGGATGAAAGGTCTGGCCTCCCCAACAGCCTTCTGGAAAGGTAACTTGGAGGCTCTGGAGGAGTGATGTATATTAGTGATAAAGCTTAACCAACTGGTGCAGGAAATGCTTTGGTAAACAATATTACCTTTCGTATAACGTCTTTAAGGTTGAGGTCCGACGTTGAGGAAATGCAGCTTTTTTATGTTGAATATTCGGCTGCGTTTCGGGGGTTTTTGGTCAGGATTTTGAGATTTGAAATCAATGGGAGCCGGCACAAATGGCTCCCGGGAAAAAAACCCCAAAATGCTCATTCTTTCAGGCGGAGTCTCCTCGCGACATCTGCCTGAAGACACTCCCTCCCAACTAGGCCCATTCATTTGGGCCTAATCCGGAGTGGCAGCTAGCTATATTTTGGACCGGAACCTGAGGCAGACTCCGTGTGAACTTACCCTTTGAGTCAAAGCCAAGATTGGCAGTAAAGGGAATGGGAAATATATAGGAAGTTCTTATACTTCTACCTTCTGCTCAATCCACTCCTGGCTTTGGCTCAAAAAACCACAGCCAAATCTGCAACAAAAAAAGCTGAGTTTTCGCAACGTGGGGCCTCAGTCTCAATGAGTTTTATTGTATTCCTTAGGTTAGACCAACAACAATTTTCAGACACCATAACATTCGGGTGCATGCTGTGACCTCTTTTCAGACTACCAAGCACACCATCGTCCATTGTCTAGGGGCTGTGCTTGGTAGAACTGAGCTACAATTTTACCATGTGACCGATGAATGTTATGTCATCGGCACTAAGAAGAGGCTGCCGTGCTTGCTTGGTACCTGGAGAACAGGCCAAAACATTCACTGAAATACTGAGGGCTCTTTAAGCAGCTGATCTGTAGGGGTCCTGGGTGTTCCCCATCAATCATATATCGATGACAGACCCAAAGAATAGATCATCAATAGTTCAGTCCTGGAAATCCTTTTTATCCTTGTAAGGGGTCTAAAAACTTTGAAAATCCACGAGGGCTATATTTTCGATCCATTTTTGAGACATGGGCAGGTTTGGATATGGTGGCATAACTAGGAATGGCAGGGCCCCGTGGCAAACTTTTGACATGCGACCCCCCCCCCCAACCAACACCGACGACCTCGACCAACCCCCTCCTACGCATTTCTGTGCGCTCTATTATGCCCCATAGTGGTCCCTGCACACAGTATTATACCCCATTGTGGCCCCTGCACACACTATTATGTCGCGAGTGGCCCCTCCACAGAGTATTATCCCCCATAGTGGCCCCTCCACATAGTATTATCCCCCATAGTGGCCCCTCCACATAGTATTATCCCCCATTGTGGCCCCTCCACACAGTATTATCCCCCATAGTGGCCCCTGAACACAGTATTGTACCCCATAGTGGCCCCTGCACACAGTATTATGCCCCCTTAGTGGCCCCTGCACACAGTATTATCCCCCATAGTGGCCCCTCCACATAGTATTATCCCCCATAGTGGCCCCTGCACACAGTATTATCCCCATTGTGGCCCCTCCACACAGTATTATCCCCCATAGTGGCCCCTGAACACAGTATTATCCCCCACAGTGGCTCCTGCACACAGTATTATGCCCCACTGTGGACACCCATAAACAATTATTATACTCTGGGGTCTTTTCAGACCCCAGAGTATAATAATCGGAGACCCAGGGGGAGAAAAACATAAAAAAAACCCCTCTGTTACTCACCTATCTCCCGGCTTCTATGATGTCGGCCTCCGAAGTAGTCCATCTTTAATGACGTCAGACGTCACATGACCCGGGACGCAGGCCGGGGTCATGAGACGTCAGATGACTAGGCCAAAGCCTGCCCGGATCGTGGAGAGGTAAGTAACAGTGTTTTTTATGTTTCTTACCTCTCTCGGATCGCCGATCATTATACTTGGGGGTCTGAAAAGACCCCCGAGTTTAATGATAGCTGCGGTAGCAGCTGTCACCGGGTCCCTAATGTCCCGGGCCCGGTGGCAGCTGCCTCTGCTGCTATAGAGGTAGTTACACCACTGTTCGGACACCATAATGATGATCACAGAGGGAGTTTTCCCTCTATGGTCCATCACGGAGCACTGCTGTCAACAACAGACAGCCCTTGCTCTGGAGGACTAAATGCATTGATCTGATTGGTCACTCTCTACTATAGAACTGTATATTTACAACATGGGGCAATCCTGGTAGTCTTTGGGTTTCTCTTACTATATTAAGTCTTTGCCAGGAAGTTCAAGAGCTGCGCCCACGGTGAACGCCTTACTGTTACAGCAGTTCCCATATGAAAGGACTTGACTGTGAAGATGACGTCCTTTGACTGAAAAATTCTGCCTTTTATACAGTAAAACAGCGCTCTTCCTGATATGTCATCTACTTTCATAGCTATCTAGGATGTGGATGGACTTGTCTTACCTTTATAATGAGCAGTTGTGGATCAGGATTTTGTTTGATTTATTTTACTCCTTTTTTTTTTTTTTACTTTATTCGTATTAAATAACTGTCATCACTAGGGTTGAGCCGATCTTGACTTTTCAGGATTGGTTTTAAAATCCGATTTCCGATCATTTTTCATTCGAACCCGATCTCGATCCCAATTCCGATCCCAATGCAAGTCAATGGGATTTTTTTATTAATCAGAGATCGGATTTTAAAAGCAATCCTATTCACTATACAGCATGGAATTGAATGCTTTAATTGTTAGAATCCACGCTGTGTAGTGAATCACTAAGTAGCCAGAGGATTTTTTTTAAATCCTCTGACTACTTAGTCCCCCCTGGTGTCCACTTACCTACAGAGGTGGCTGCTGCGGTGTTCTTCTTCGCCTCGCAGCTGCTTCTCCACGCTGCTCTTCTCACCTTGCTGCCCCCTGCCTCCTAGGTTAGGAGAAGGTGGGCGGGTACTGGGAGGGGAGACGTCATGTCTCCCTGCCCTGTACCCGCCCACACTCTCCTAAGCCACAAGCCCCGCCTTCCTAGCTCTTTAAACACTAACCTGGGAGGCGGCGGATGCAGTGAGGCGAGAAGAGCAGCATGGAGCAGCAACAAGGCAAAGAAGAACAGCAGGCACTGCAGATCAGCCATCTCTGGAGGTAAGTAGCTACTAGAGATGTTAGTTTAGTCTCCCATTAGAATGAATGGAGGCAGCCGGCGCGCAAGGGGGTTAAGACTGTGTGCCGGCTGCTTCCATTCACTCCTATGGAACCACAGTGGAGCCTTCATACTGAGTATACACTCTGCTCAGAATGAGCGGAGCATATACTCAGTGTGAAGGCTAAGCAAAGCATTGTGGGAAATAGTACTGATCTCGATCCCACCTAAAAAGATCGTGTTCGGAATTCCGATCGCGATCGTGAAATTTTCTCGATCGCCGATCGGAATCCGATCTTTTCTGAGCACAATCGCTCAACCCTAGTCATGACGTATGTTTCATGCTCATAGGATATGCATATCTTGTTTTTAAAGAACCAGTTGACTTTTTGTTTTTACAAATACATATCCAGTTAAATTGTACCCAAGATCATACTTAATTTAGAGTTTAGATAACACATGAACAACATTGACTTGAAAAGGTTGGCAGAGCAGATCAGGGATACCTTGGGCTGGCAGATTTATTATAACTCACGCCAGTTTTATGAGTTATATTAGAACTCTACGTCAACTCTTAACTGGCGTAACAATTTATGAGCCTCTTCGTAAATTTCTCTTTCCCTGCACCAGTTGGGCCATTTACTAAGGCTGATGTACGATATGCCATTCTTAATAAACTTGCCAATATGTGTTTGCTTGGTTCCATGATATAAGCAGTATCTGTGCGTAGTCTGATTATGTTGTCTATGTTAAGGGGATATCGTCACTCCTTGGGGAGAGACCACCATATAGGTGTGTGGAGACTTATTAAGCCTTTAGCACTCCACTTCACAAAGGACCATGGGAAGAATATGCAAATCTGTCTTCCATGATGTAATTAGGAAGTCAGCTGCTGCCTCAGTGTTGCAAACCAATAGAGGGCGCTCACTGGAATGTGCAAGCCTGTCTTCCCTGATGTAGTTAGGAAGACAGAATTCCAGTGAAATAACCCAATAAAGGCTGCTCCCTTTCGCATCATGCTCGACCTTCCAAGAGGCCTTTGTTTTGCAATGACGCTGGGATTATTACCAGGTATAGTCTCTCAATCGAGGACGGACATTTCGATGTACTTGCACCTCATCAGCTCGATGTAGAGAGGACTATAACCTGGTAGAGGTGAGTCGATGTAGAGAGCACTATGTTATTCCACTCTGTTCTACTACCGGTAGGGTAGCAAATGTGGGTGGGGCAAAGTTTCTTGAACATACAGTACAGTTCACATAGTATACATTCTTACAGCCATCATTCCTAAAAGACTAATGTCTCACACAATGTATCTCCATTTGTCTCCATTCTAGCGATATTTGTACAGTGGGTACATTAAAAAAAAAAAAAATACATTAATCTACAGTCCAAATGTAATTGTTGGATTTTCATCTATTATCAGAAAATTCATTTCAGAATTTTTTTATTTAATTTTTTTTTTTAAATCTATGTGAAATCAGAAATAAAACTCGATAAAAAGCAGAAGAGATGAATAATGGTTTCCTACTCTACATAATTACAATGAGATACAATTCACATATTCACTGGTATTTTTAGCAGCCAACGTTCAGATGGCCATTTTTCTATCTCAAGATAGTGTTCCTTCACTTACGAGCAGATGTTTAAATTCCTTGAGGAGTTTTTTTTTCCTTATAAGACTATGGAAATCAGCTTGGCATGGGTACCGGACTCCCAGGTGGAGCGGGTGAACACAAGCCGTCTTAGAAGTCTTAGATCAAGGCTAGTCAGTAAGAGCAACAGAGCCCAGTCACCAAAAGCCTAGTGCTTTAGTGACTGACAGGTACAGGCTCCTTCTAAAGCATGAAAAGGAATGGTAAATCATCTCCCTGACAGAATAAATCTTCTGTTTGTTTGCTGTGGACCAGATGTGTTACAAGCTGATGTGCAAATGTCTGCTTGTGCCAATCTTACTTTAAATCACAATTTGGCAGGAGGTTAGCCCGTTTAGCTTCGCCTTTCAAAAAATTTCATTTTCGGTAATGAAAAATGCAATTAGTAAGAAATTCGAAAGTCAACATAGAATTCGGGGGAGGGCGAGAACGTCGACATTGTAAAAGAATGTATGTTTCAAAACCCAGATGTAATGTCTGGTAATGATGTGAATTACCCTCAGGGCATATTTGTATTTACAGTTAATGATATCATTAATTTATGTCAATTAGTACATGTATAGATTTGGCATGGGGTTGTATAGGGGGAATAAAATATTTTTTTAACAGAGGGTTCACAAATATTTGCCCATGGAGGAAAATGTCCACCCAAAACACACATTTTATACAGTTACAGTTTTACGTAAAGGGGTTTAGGTTAGTGGTATTTTTTTGGGGGGGTTATGTAATTAGTTGTCCAGAGAAATTTAGGAGTTAATTCCTAATATCATGGATTGTCTGGGATGGTGATGGAGTTAATAGTATTATGTATGGTACTGCAAGGGGTTAAGTGCAAAGAGGGGAGATTTCAGTGCTTATTCCCCCTGGGTGTTATTGCAGAGGAACCAGAAGTTTCTGGGCTGGATATGACCCCTGGTCCAATGATCAACTCCCCTAGTCTTTCTGCTTCCTCCCACGTGTTAACTACTAGTTGCCTGTACTATGGGGGTTGGCCGAATACATTACAATAGTCAAATCTAGCCCCCCCCCAAAAAAAAAAAAAAAAAAAAAAAAAAAAAAAAGGAGAGGAAGTAGAGCAATTTGGGAGTCAGGTGCTGGTTCTGATCTCATGGCTCAGGTAAGAATCAACATGAGAACCAAATGGTTCATTCGCAATATAACCCAGGGGAGGTAAGGATTAATACCTCCAATTTGTAGAGGTAATTCCAAAAAAAATAAAAAATTCTGATGGGGTCTCTCATGGTATAATGTTTCTCAATGCCTTTGTGCCAAGAACTTCCTACACAAATACATTATGTCAAAGTGTCTCTAAAGTTACGCTCATATATTTTGCTGACTATCAGCGGAACAATGTGCAAACAATTTGAATACCCCATAACAACATGGTGGACGTCCCCATGTACATGTGCAAGGTGACCGTTCTGTGTGTCTCCCTTAAATACTCTAAATTGGCGCAGTAACGAAGCAGTAATTTCTTTTAGTTTCGCCATATTCTGAGAACTATCCTTTTTGTATTTTCCATAAAGAAGCTTTACGATGGATTGTTTTCTGTCAGATGAGCTGTAATTTCTAATGGTACCATTTTGAGTTATTTACAACTTTTTGATAATTTTTTCATTCATTTTTTGGGAGGCAATGTGACCAAAAAACTCTAATTTTATTTTTTTTATGACACTCACATTGCGGAATAAATAATGCACCGATTTTTTTTTTTTTTTTAATATGGGTCGTTATAAACTTATCAAATTTACCAAAATGATTGAAAAAAAAAGGATATTTAGTTTTTTTCGCTTTAAAATATTTTATTTTTTTTAAAATATCTTTAGTTAGTCTCATTATTTGACTTAAACACTAGGGGACACGATTGCTTGTATATTACATTGCAATATTTTTGTATTGCAATGTACTATACTATGTAAAGTAAAAGTAAATCTATAACACTGTCTCAAGCTATGTCTTATAGGTTAACTTATGATGGGAATGTGGGAGCTTTCAAAAGGTCTTCATCATTATGAGAAAGCATCGGTACTCCACAATCATCTTGCAGGGGTTCCTATGGGGAAGAAAAGACAAAAAGAAAGTCTTGAGATGTTACTGTCAATTGTGGCATCTAATGGGTTACACAGCCATGGATGGAGTTTGCACAGCTCTCCACCCTAAGGCTGAGTGCACACAAAGAATCCGCTCCAGATTAGGCCCAATGAATGGGCCTAGTCAGGAGGAGGGAGTGTCTTCAGGTGAATTTGTGAGGTGAATCGGCCTGAAAAATGAGCATGACTGTTTTTTTTTTCCCGGGAGTCGGAACAAACGGCTCCCAGAAAAAGGACTTGACCGGCTCCCATTGATTTCAAAGGGAGTCGTCTTTCTGGTCAGGATTTTGAGGCGAATTCGGTCTCAAAATCCTGACAAAAAAACTCTGTGTGAACTCAGTCTTATGCTGGGTTCACACCAGCACTTGATTTCCGTTTTCAGGTTTCCGTCTTCTGCAGACAGAAGACGGAAACCTGTCAGACCGTGTCCGGCCGGGAGCGCCAGTGAGCGTTTTGTGCTCTCCGAGGTGAAACTGATTTTTTTTTAACCGGACACCAAAGTCCTGCATTCGTGTCCGATTAAAAAAAAAAAAAAACAGTTTCGCCACGGAGAGCACAAAACGCTCACCGGTGTTCCCGGCCGGACACTTTTCAAACCCATTCAAATGAATGGGTTTGAAAAACACCTGCAAGTTTCCCAAAACTGGGCAGGGAACGAAAACCTGCATAATGGAGACCCAGGGCGCAGAAGTGAACAAGCCTTTAGAGTAGGATGTCACCTGTGTCTTACAGCTCACACCCATTCCCAATGGTGTGGGATTAGTGATAGTGATACGTCATGTCGCATTTACAGGTGCCTACCCAAGGTGTAATAAGTTTTATTTAACCTATTCTGACCACGGTCCCTTAGAAATTATCCAAGCGCCTAAATGATTAAGGCACAGCATGTATCTAAAAGATGAATGCCACACTCGTTTTTCTTTTTGGTTGAACCCAAGTGCACCACAGAACTTATGGAAGACTCCAACAGTGCAGAAAAGTAATACTCCTTGCAGTGGGAGTGGGATTATTATAAAGGTCAATTTTTTTACGAAATCCTTGGGTGCCCAACTTCATCAGTCTAGGCTATTTATAATCCGAGAGGCATGTGTTCAATTCTCCTACAGCACCCCCAGTGGACAAATGAAGAATTGCAAAATTCCAATTGAAATAATGTTACCGTTCGATATATTGTAGCCATTGTAGCCACTGGCTAACAGCTGAATCGAAGATGCTCCTTTGTTAGTCCAAATTCCCTAATAAAGTCAGAAAAAGAGGGCTTTGTAAACCAGACAATCCCTTTACCTGCTGTATCCTATGTATATCTTCCCTCTAATCTGCCCCTACTATTAAACCGTGGTGTTCTTGTTTTCTCAGAACTTTGTCAATTTCAGCTCTACAAGTCGGAAAATGTATATAGTGTTCCTCCGCACGCCATTGATTATAAACGGAAAAAAAATTCCCGGCTTTCTGATACATTGGGGATAGTTTAAGCCACCTTAAATCAGTGAAGCCACAATATATCTGAAATGTTAATTAAGAAACTTTTTTCTCTCCTCACCTCTGCTTTGCTGGCTTTAGTAAAAGCCTCGCTGCCAGTGTAAGTCTCCACAGGTACCTTTAATTCTGTTTGATGTTAGTGATCTAGGTTTGGCAAATATCATCCACAGTAGATTCACCTGAAAGATCAATAACAGCTTGTTCAAAGCTAGATTGGCTTCATAGAGTCCAGGATTTTATTAATTTATAGAAACTTCCTAAGACTTTCACTACAAAAGAAAAGGCGATCTTGAATCTGTTCACAATGCGTGTTTGGCCAGATGGAAAGCGAAATAGCATCTTCATTTATACTGTTCTTACAATTCCTTAAACTTTGAGGAAATCACAATGGGGTGGACGTAATGGTGTCACTGAAGTAGGATCTCCACTGGGAAGTTGGGTCAGTTCATC
Organism: Leptodactylus fuscus; assembly: GCF_031893055.1. Classification (NCBI taxonomy): domain Eukaryota; kingdom Metazoa; phylum Chordata; class Amphibia; order Anura; family Leptodactylidae; genus Leptodactylus; species Leptodactylus fuscus. The sequence continues at coordinate 229,993,152 of NC_134267.1, read as the reverse complement.
AAGGTAACTCCTGTCTTATGTCCTTTTAGGGTGTATTGATGCCAATTTGGGGGCCCCTATAGGATGCAAAGTGACAGCAACTTGGCTGTGTATGATATATGATCATTCAATCATCTGCAGGTATGTAACTGAAGACTTGAGCGATTGGGAAAGATTGGATCCCGATCGGCGATCGAGCAAATTTCACGATCGGGATCGGCTGGAAAATGATTGGGAATAAGATTTTAAAATCGATCCTGAAATCTCAAGATCGGCTCAACCCTACTGTATATATAATATACAATTAGGACTGAGCGATCGGGATCGGGAAAGATCGGATCCTGATTGGCGATTGAACACATTTCACAATTGCGATTGGATCCTGATTGGTGATTGAGCAAATTTCACGATCGCGATTGGATTGGCTGGAAAATGATCGTAAATCGGATTTTAAAATCGATCCTGAAATCTCAATATCGGCTTAACCCTACTTGGCTACTTTCAGACCAATAGTGATAGGCACTAGAGATGAGCGAGTAGTACTCGATCAAGTAGGTATTATTCTACGGTATTCGAAATACTCGTACTCGATCGAGTACCACTCGCTATTCGAATGTAAACGTTCGATGCAGAACCAGCATTGATTGGCTGAATGCTATACAGTCGGCCAATCAACGCTGGTTCTTCTCCTACCTTTAGAAGTCTTCTCCGTGCAGCTTCCCCGCGGCGTCTTCCAGCTCTTCATTCACTCTGCCAGGCATCGGGCCTGGTCAGAGCCGACTGCGCATGTCCGCTTGTAGTGCGGGCATGCGCAGTCGGCTCTGCCCAGGCCCGATGCCTGGCAGAGTGAATGAAGAGCTGGAAGATGCCGCGGGGAAGCTGCAAGGAGAAGACTTCTCAGAGGATCCAGCCCGACCCTCACTCGTGGACTTGGTAAGTATAATTTGATTGAACGTTGCCTACCCCTGAAACGAGCATTTTCCCCCCATAGACTATAATAAGGTTCGATATTCGATTCGAGTAGTCGAATATTGAGGGGCTACTCGAAATTAATATCGAACCTCGAACATTTTACTGTTCGCTCATCTCTAATAAGCACCAATAGGACCAATAGTGAAAGGTTGTCCAATTTTCCAATATCTGTATCAATTCCTCTCTTTTTTTTTTTACAATCTGTGCTTGCTATCAATTATTTTGCTTAGTCCTAGTGGATAAAAATCACTCCATGATCATGTGATATACAGTCTATGGTCAATCCCTTTAAGAACCCTGCAAAACTCAGCTGGTGCACAATTTATTCGGACAACCATCAGCTGCTTCTCATCCTTAGACTATAAAAGCATTTATTTTACATTTCTTTCTCTATCAGGGCTGAGACCGCCATGATGACTAGTTTACAACAAGTCTGTGCACAAAAGCTTTCCATCATTCCCATCCCCCGTCAGTGCCCCCTATATAGTAATCGGTGTTCCCTTTTGTTCCAAAACCTCCTCCACAGAATCTGTAATTAATTATATACTGTCAAGAAACTATTTTATCATAAAGGGGTAGTTATAGTTCCTTCCCCCTTTCTGACAGTGGAAAGCTGTGTATCATAAATTTTCCAGTGCACCACTGTACAGGGGGAATACATTTATGAAGTTAAGACTGACAGCCATCAAGGAAATCAGTAAGGAGCTTTATCCAGCTCTAGTGGTGGAGGATGACCTGTGGGCCTAGTCACAGCTGTGACCCCCATAGTAAGGTCAAAGATCACTTGATCCGTTTCCCTGCAACAGAAGCTCTGATTGGTAACATTGGTTGCAGGTTCCAGTAACTAGATTTGAGGTGGACAGTTATAGTTATTTCCCATAAAGGCATCATTCTGACGACGGACATGTTTGAAGGAGTGTCAATATTAGAACCGACGTGGCTGCTTCCAAAAATAACTCCGCACATCTATATGGGTTGTATTTGGTATTCTAATTCAGGAATGGTGATGCTGTTTTTGGAATGAGGCAGCCATGATTTTCTTATCCTACACATCCCCTTTGAGGAATGGTTAATGGAATCTGTTTCTATTTTCAAATGGTGTTTCAGAATCTGAAAACAGTTTATGGTGAAACTCACCATATTGTCATTCCAATGTTGCCTGAAAGACAGTGGTCACAAGGGGTGCTAAAATGTCATGATACTAGGTCAACGTCATGACATTGGCATACCCCATAGGCCTCAGTGATGATCCCGAACATGTGACATCATCCTGAGGATAGAAGGGGCCTGAAAAGGACTCCAAGGGACCGCCATATACCCAGGAGAGGTGAAGCAAGGTGAGTATAACTCTTATTTTTACTCACCTCCCCTGGGCCTCCCCTTAATGTTCTTGAGGATCCTCAATAGTGCCATGTTTGGCCTCAACCCAAAACATTTTGAAAATTTGTATAGATTCTGAATCATTTTGCTCATTCCTTCCCACCAGGCTTTAACACAATAATGGTCCTGCAGAATACACCCACATTTGAAAAGTACTAGATGTTGTTGTAGGGTGGGCCCCAAAACAATTTATTTGGTGGTCTGAGGAACCTCAGTCCAACACCGCTCCTATACACCGTGTGGTTCTACTTTAGTCTAAGGTGCAACTTTATGTACCAAATGAAGATTGAATTAACTACTAAGTTACAGTTGCAGACAAGATGAACACATTGGGGAGAATTTATCAACCCATCGGCACCAGTTTCCTAGTAAAAATGGGGGTCAATCTGATCTACACCCCTTTCATGTGCCAAAGAAGACCCACTTCCCCCATTTTTGGCAAATGTAGACTGAGAGGGATGGAGAGTAGAGAAATTCGGGGACATTATTTATTGTCACTCACTCCAGAAAACTGGTGTTATATGGGAAATCTCCGGCAGTTCTTGACTTCCATTCTGGATCACAGACTTGTACCTGATTTATGAAGAGGTCGCGGAGTAGAAAACACTATTTTAGTTCCCCTCAAAATGTAGAGTGGTGTGTTTGCTTGTAGAAGACATCTCAGGGGTTAATGAGCTGTTACATTGTAGAAACCTTATAGTAACATCAAATACAGGAGGTATAAAGCCTCTGTAATGAGCCTTCACATAACGCTCTCATCTTGCGGCCTCTGTAATTTTTTTATCTTCTTTGCTTTGGTTTTCGATGGGTCAGAATATTCACAGCTGGGAAATTTCTACATAAATTGACCCTGTGATGCCTTAAAGCCTCATTAGGAATATGGTATCGATTTTTAGAGAAAGCTCTGGAGTTTCTTTACTCTGAAGAATCCGACTTTATAGTTTCCGAGATGTAAACAAAATTCATAGACCCTTACCGAGGAACCGTATCCCATATAATGGAACATAATAACTTGTTCTGTAATATTAACAAAAATAGTAATAAAAAATATAAAAATTATGGAAAAAAAGTTTACTTGCATCACATTGTATGACATAATTTCATATTAGATGCATAGAACTGTGCAAATGTCTTAGACGGATGTGGAAAAATGCAAAATAGAAATGCTTTAAGATGTGAATCAAGGAAAGAGAGATCTAAATCCCATCAATAGTTGGTGCAACCTTTGACCTTTTCATTATTTATTATTCATAAATTATATTTAATTTCTCAACTAAAAAGTGATTTTATTTTTGTGGGATTATGAACCACGCTATATGACACAGGGTTAAAGATGGGTAAGAAAGCGGACATGACCCTGACATGTGACATGACACAAGGCAAGTTACCTGCAAACCTTAATCCGCATCCCATAGATGCTTGGCCAATATGGAATACCACAGCTTTGGATGGGTGTTCTTGGTCTCTATAATGTTTCAGTACGTGTCATAGTAACATCCACTTAAATACCAAGACTAGAGATGAGCGAGTAGTATTACTACGGTATTCGAAATACTCGTACTCGATTGAGTACCACTCGCTATTCGAATGTAAACGTTCGATGCAGAACCAGCATTGATTGGTCGAATGCTATACAGTCGGCCAATCAACGCTGGTTCTTCTCCTACCTTTAGAAGTCTTCTCCGTGCAGCTTCCCCGCAGCGTCTTCCGGCTCTGAATTCACTCTACCAGGCATCGGGCCTGGGCAGAGCCGACTGTGCATGTTCGCTTGTAGTGTGGACATGCGCAGTCGGCTCTGCCCAGGCCCGATGCCTGGCAGAGTGAATTCAGAGCCAGAAGATACCGCGGGGATGCTGCACAGAGAAGACTTCTCGGAGGATCCAGCCCGACCCTCACTTGTGGACTTGGTAAGTATAATTTGATCGAATGTTGCCTACCCCTGAAACGAGCATTTTCCCCCCATAGACTATAATAGGGTTCGATATTCGATTCGAGTAGTGGAATATTGAGGGGCTACTCGAAACGAATATCGAACCTCGAACATTTTACTGTTCGCTCATCTCTAACCAAGACTTAAGACTTTGTGGCAGAATGTTGTCACCGGTTTGTCTTCTTCCCATCATGGTGGCCTCTCTTCCCCTGGTATTCTGAACCCCATGATGCTACAAGGCTCACCACTGTCCCACCTTGATTAATTTTGAGTCGGTACTGCCACTGGATACCAAAAACACCTGCCATTTTGGAGATTGTCCCTCATCATAATTTGTCCCTGGTAAAAGTCCCTTTGATCTATAAATTAGTCCATTTTTTCCTGCAAACGAGACATCAACTTCAAGAGCTGACCGGTCACTTGCTGCCTAATATATCCCACCTCTTGATGGGAGCCTTTGTCACATGATAATCGGTCTGGGCAGGGGGTTGAGCAATTGGGATCGGGAAAGATCGGATTCTGATCAGCGATTGATCAAATATCACAATCAGGATCGGGATCGGCTAGAAAATGATTGGAAATCGGATTTTGAAATCTCAAGATTGGCTCAACCCTAAAAGTGACTTTTCCCATAGAGAAGCATTGACTAGGGTTGAGCGATCAGGATCGGGAAAGATCGGATCCTGATCGGCATTGAGCAAATTCACGATCGGCTGGAAAATGATCAGAAATTGGATTTTAAAATTGATCCTGAAATCTCAAGATCGGCTCAATCCTAGTAGCCATACGAGGTGCAGAGGTAACAGTCGTTGGAGGTGAAGGGGGCCCAAAGGACTTTCTAGAATATTATAAGACACCGGTATGACACATAGCACATGGTAAGTGGGGGAAGTGTTACCGATTTTGCGTTGAGGCCCTAGTTGTGCCTCAGGGGCTAAGCTCAGTTAGTAATGCAGTAGATGTTTGTATTGACATGTCCATGACAATATATTTTGTCTTTGCCATATATTAATATGATATACGTGTTTCACAGTCACACATATCACTACACATAGAGAAGGCAAGCTATTTTATGGCGGATGGCACTGCTATAGCCTTCTCATGTCTATACACATGTGCATTAAGACTTAAAAGACGCTACTTTTCAATAAGCCATCCTCTCTCCCGCTCTTGATGCCCTCAGTGGACATTTCCTTTTCGGATGCACTTTCTTCCTCCACAGTATGTGCCTCTCTTTGCTTTCCTTTACTCTTCCTTTACAACGTTAGACCTTTGACATCTGCCGGTTGCTTCTGTCATTGCTTATGTGGTCTGTCTCATTTATGATTGTGCAATCTTATTTCAGTTTATTCTGTGAAGTGTCCTGAGAGCTTCCTAGGTGTCTTCTATTCTTGAGAACCTTCCAGAACTTTTTATACTTGGAAACAAATAATAGCGTTTTGTAACCTTTATATCGTCTCAGTACAATTCAAGGTCCTATTCAAGGTCTAAGTCTTCAACCGTTACCTGCGAGAAGCCATAATGCTTGTCCAAGTCTTAAAGAGGAGCTGTCACCTCTCCTGACCTTCTTGTTTTAGTAAATACTCTCAATTCTAATTAAAAAAAAAATTATATTATGGGGCATTACTTTCTTTTAGAACTTTGCCTTGTTCTGTTTCTCTGTTTTGTCAATTTTATATTATTCTAGAAGAATGGCCATTGTTAGTTCTGGAGAATTGTCCATCTACTGGGGCTCCTAGGTGAAATTCAGGGGGAGATGTCTATGTCAGAAGAGAATATACACTACAACTTGTACCCATTCTTAGTATGGCTTCATAGAAATGGGGTCCAATAACTTATTTATATGATGTGCAATGTCACGTCATTGGTTTGACATTGAGTTACTCCCCTAGTTTTCACCATTTAACCCCTGTATAGGAATATGGTCTTCATCACAAAGAACTACCAAGTTGGAGTAGCCCCCGATTAGGTGACAGGTAAAGATGGGCGAAAATTACAAGATTTGTTTCAATGAATACTAGTGACGTTCGGCCATTTGTTTCATTTTGGGCCAAACTTGTTCACCATGTCAAAGGAGGTGAATAAAAATAACAAGCAGTTATCATCACTTTGTCTCCTTGGCATCTGGCAGTTCTCGATATCCTCGTCAAGCAGTGCTGCACCTCCCATGAGGCGACCTAAAGCGATCTCTTCAGGCGGTGCTATGCCGGGACCCCAGGAGGGCGGCATTTTTGCTGACCTAAGCCAGTCCAGGACAAGCTGTCCTGGACTGGCTTAGCATCACCGTCTCGGCAGCCCGGCACGGGAAGTGAGCGGTGGATTGGGGAAGCCCTGTAGACGCAGCACTGCTCCACTGGCCTCCCCTCACACTCAGGCAGAGAGCAGGTCCTCTCCCTGCCTGCTCTCTGCCTGCTAACGCTGCCCCGTCCGCTCTGCCCCACCCCCTTTGCTCCACCCCTCCGCTCCGCCCCCTCCTCCGGGGGAGGGGGGTGAGGTTTTTTGTCGCCCACCTCAGGCGGCATAAAAGCTAGGTTTACCCCTGTCGTCAAGACTCCTCAGGACTCTGGCTGGCGTCACAAGTCCTAGGATCATTGCTATAGCCTGTTTTAATACACCCTATTAGGGTATGTTCATGTGGTAGCTTTTCAGGAGATATTTGAGGACGTCTCTAAACTGCCTCCCATTGTTCTTAATGCAGTGATGGATGCTATTTTTTCAGTGTGCCCCATCTTACTATGGTTTCCGTGTCAGAATCACTGCTAAAATTTTAACTTGCCCCATTTTATCAGGCTTATCATGAATGGAAACCCAAGACCGAAAACCCAAGGATCAGCTTTTTGTCACAGATTCCATGGGGTGATTTTTGAAACAGGTTTTTTGAGACAGAAGATCGCTGCAACTCTTTTCGAAAAATCACAGTGGAACGTACCCTTACTGAATTCAGAGTTATTAGAGAAGGAGTCCTCTGTTCAAGATTCTCATCTCTTGGCCAAAGTAGAATTCAACTACAAGGAGTGTCTCACACTATTATGTAGGAACATGGAAAGAATATGCAAATCTGACTTCCATGATGTAATTAGGAAGCCAGTGCCTCAAGTATGCACACCAATAGAGGGCGCTGACTGAGAATGTGCAAGTCTGTCTTCCATGATGTAATTAGGAAGACAGAGTCTCAGTCAAGACATCCAATAGAGGCGGCTGTCCTTGGCTGAGAAGACTGTATCTGGTATAATCCCGACATCATTGCAAACAAAGGCCTCTGAGAAGGTCGACATGGTGTTAAAGGGAGCGCCCTCTATTGGATGTCTTGACTGAAACTCTGTCTTCCTAATTACATCATGGAAGATAGACTTGCACATTCTCAGTCAGCGCCCTCTATTGGTGTGCATACTTGAGGCACTGGCTTCCTAATTACATCATGGAAGTCAGATTTGCATATTCCTCCTTTCCTGTTCCTTTGTAGTGGAGCGCTCATGGCTTAAAAGACTCCACACACCTATATGGTGGTCTCTCCCTATGGAGTGATGATATCTCCTCAACACTATTAGGTAGGAGCAGTTATACCAATCTTGACAGCGATTTGACAACTTATAAATACCCCTTTAAATACCTAATGCCAAGTTTCCCTACAGCTCATCACAAAGGGTCCCAGAACTTTGTAATCTGTCACCCTTTTATTGTGTAGGGATTGTCCGTATCATAGAACCTCTTTAATGAGATAATATAGCATATCACATCAGCAGTTGTGACTATGTGGTAGTGTTTTATTGCATACCGGAGACAGGATTGAAGCTCTCTTCATGAGTCTCAATAGTGGAACCCTACTATTGTTGGATGGTATGGACCAGTTCATAGTAGTCACATGAGCATACTGTCAATGGCAGAACATATAATGGGCGCTGTGACTCCAAACTTCCTTCTTATAAACACCTGGAAATGGTTAGGGCAGAGACATGGGTGTGTATTGATGATGTCCCCTGTGTCTGAACGGTCTATAAGAAAACTGTGGGAGCTGCTCACGCTTGTGGATCAACTAATCCTCTCTACTGGGGTCTGTCTTGGCCTCCCAGAGCCTGTTCACCATGTCTGCATGCCTTCATGTAACCATTGCTCCCAACAGCTCCTAGCAGGTAGGTTATAACTGCTTAAATGGTTGAGTATTTATTGGAATAACCATTCTGCTTCTCTCATTCCAGTAATACAACCCTACTCAAAGTCTGTTAACTGGGAACAATGTCTATTAGTACATTGTTAAGGGGATATTGTCACTCCTTAGGGAGAGACCACCATATAGGTGTATGGAGACTCATTAAGCCTTTAGCACTCCACTTTGCAAAGGACCATGGAAGAATATGCAAATCTGTCTTCCATGATGTAATTAGGAAGTCAGATGCTTGCCTCAGTATTGCAAACCGGGTCTGCAATACTGAGGCAAGCATCTGACTTCCTAATTACATCATGGAAGACAGATTTGCATATTCTTCCCATATTAGTACATTGTACAGGCTTGGTTAGGAGAAGTACACTACCCAAAAGTAGACTTAGACTCTTTTACTAGGGCAGCGGGAGAAGCACTTTTATAACCATATAAGGGATCTTTTACATATCTGCCTGACATATTACTGCATGCCAAATTTAGCAGAAATCCAACATTTCTCTAATTTCTGGGTGCATTGATTTTTTTTTGTCAGTGAGGTTTATATTTTATAAAAAATTGAGCAAATATCCAAGTATCCCCCTTGTGGGCCCAAACCCCTCTTGGGTATTTTTCTTTGCCCCATACCCTCTTTCACCTATAGAGGTCCCTCTTTAACTCTTCCAAAATATGAATAATATATTGGACTAGTATACTATTACTTTCTGATCAGGAGGACCCCCAACGATCACTAGGTAAAAGGGGCCACAGGGCTGATATAACGGGTTCCTCTGATTTATTTCTTGCCCCCCTGACCCTTCACTCCCTATATTTCAATATATTATTTCCTCCTTATTTGTTGTAGGGTAGAAATAAACTTGCCTAGCGCCACAAAATCCCCGCTTCCACTTACCCCCGCTTATGAATTAAGTATAAAAAAGCCATTTCCGTGCTACAAAAATAAAAGAAACATTTCTTGCCGGCTTTGCCAATGTGCATTTCATTCCTATAGCCCTAACCTACACTGGAAGCTGATTTGAAAGTTTGTCATGACTGTTTTGACAGCCCGGTCAGCTTAATCCAGGGATCTAGTCCCTGTGGTTTGTCAATTATACTGCTAACCTTACAGAAAGAGCAAGACTCAAGGCACAGAACTGTCATCCCATAACCAAGAAATACTGTCAGCTGCGAGCAGATGTGGGAAAAGGGGAAGGAGAAAAAAAAAACCTGCTTGAACGTTCTATTTGTAAATTAATTATCCGACTAATTTTAGAACGAAGCCAAACGGTGACATCAGCGCTCCGACCGTAGAATTAATTCAATGGAAAGACTTGACACGATCCGGAACGATTGTCTATTACGTTGATAGGACGGCATGCCAGCGCTAATTTTATAGATGTGAACCGAAGTTATATATGTAATAGTCAGCAAGTCTTAAATAGAACGTCGCCGGTTATAGTTTAACCTACGAGAAAGATACATGTTGTTCCGACCCCCCGACGTCGACACCCATTTCATAAACTACTCCTGGTTCCCTTTTCGAAATTGGATGTCAAAATAACTAATCTATATTTTGCAAAATTGTTATTCTTTAAGCCGTGACACATTTTAACATTCTGTAGGGAAAGTTACATAGACAACCACAAAAAGTTTAAAACCCCGGATAACAGCGAGCTGACATTTTGTCACTCAACTTCAGCAAAACTGTGGAGGGAAAGCAATGAATTAATGAATAGAAAGAAATCCCCATGACAACATGGTAGTTCATTAAAATTTTATCAGCATTCTTCCTAAGGAAAGCAAGCCTTCTGTTCTGTGTTCACATTCTCCTACAATGTTTTACAGCCTATTCGCAGCATGAGGATGCTTCAAAATTAGCTCCTATGGAGAGTCAACTACAGAGAATCTAGTATTTGTCACACTAACCCCTTGGGTGCCGTAATGAAATATCGCCTAGTTTTTTTTTTTTTTTTCTGTTTATACAGTTCCTTCCACATTAATAAACCATTAATTCCCTCCATTTGGAATAGGTTAATTAGTTTACAAGAACTGAATTAACTCGATTTTTAGGAGAGAGAGAAAGAGAGAGAACGAGCGAGCTTCGAGCGTGTTACTAGGTCTACTCGTTCTCAAGAGTTTAGGATGCGGGACCCGGGAGACTGAAGGAAAAAAAAGACAAAAACAAATAAAAAAAAGAGTGAAGCTCAGCTTTAAGATAGAGAAAATTTACAAGAGTAGTTTGTGAGAAGCATACAGAACATGACGGAAGTATATATAGCTCCACAGAGACCATGGATGAAGACGGTGTAGATTGGAGTCATCTTCCATTGCATGGGGTGTGTGGAACAGATACTGTATCTACAAAACTATGTCTAGTCATCCACAAGAGTTTGGAGTGAGATCCACCCAAGTTGAAACTATAACTTAGAAGACGAAATTTATAGAATAGAGAGATGATATCCCCCCAACCCTGTCTAAGCCTCTCACCTCTATCAGGTTAGTCTTCTCTACACCGGGCTGACGAGATGCAATAACATCGAAACGGCCATCCTCGGTTGATAGACTATACCTGGTAATAATCCCAGCGTCATTGCAAAACAAAGGCCTCTTGGAAGGTCGAGCATGATGTTAAAGGGAGCAGCCTTTATTGGGCCATATCACTGAGATTCTATCTTTCTAATTACATCAGGGAAGACAGGCTTGCACATTCCAGTGAGCGCCCTCTATTGGTTTGCAACACTGAGGCACCTTACTTCCTAATTACATTATGGAAGACAGATTTGCATATTCTTCCCATAGAATAGACTGTGTAATCTATTTCCGTGAATGGTGTGGGCCATATGTTAGCCAAGACATAGATATGTCTTCTCCAACCTTTCCTTTGGGCTCAATATTTCCTGATTTAAGTGACCAATTTTAGGGACAATTCCATGATTATGTGATACTCTGTCTGGAGTTGTTTTTGTTAGATGTATCTACATGTGTTCCCCCAGTGGTTGTGTTGTGAATTGCAACATGTAAATGGTTTTGATAGCATGTGGCAATAGTAACATAGTAAATGTGGTAGGGTGAAGACACAAGTCTATCAAGTCTAGGATATAACCCTACCGTGTTGATCCAGAGGAGGGCAAATGCAATCATGAAGTTGATGCCAGTTGCCCCATGTCAGGGTGAAAAATGCCTACTCCAAATCAGTATATAACCCTGGATCAACTTCTCATCAATAAAAGTCTAAAACACATAACTTGTAATACCTTTTCTGTTGAAGAAAGGCATCCTTGAACTTGTACAGTGAATCTACCATCACCACATCCAGTGACCATCCTTAAGACTTACTGCTCTTACAGTAAAGAATCCCCGTATATTGTGCAGGTTAAATGTTCTTTCCGCTATGAGTAGAGGATGTCCTCTTGTCATTATCAGATTTTATTCAATTTGTATTGTGAGCTACAGTCGACCATAAAGGGATTCTCCAACATTAGAAGACTGAGAGCCTATCCTTTGGAAAGATCATGAATTGAAAATCAGCAGGGGTCTGACATTCGGGTCCCCACTGATCAGCAGTTCTCCCTGAGCGCCGCTTCTGCTTTTCAGGCCTTACAACATTACGCTTATCAGTCACATGGCCTGTGCGCAGCTCAGCCCAATTCAAGTATTGACCATAAATATGCAAAGTAGTGTCTTCATCCTCTGAAGCTTAACAAGGTTGTTGAGGAATTACAGCTACCGATGGGGTGGTCGGGGAAGGTGTAAAATAATTAAAAAAAAACAAAAAAAAACTGTCCCTGTTACGCTGTTGTCCTCTCCTGGTGCCCTTACCGTCTTGCACCTGGACCACATTGCTAGAAGTCCTAAGGCTCATATAACCAAGCAGTGGCATCAACATTGGTAAAGAACCTCTGGTTGGTCCGAGCTGGCACATGAGCCTCATGGCTTCTGGCAATGTGGTCCCATCCATAGGATAGAATGGGCACTGGCAATGGTCCTTGGGGTTACGGGGACAGTATGATGAGTATGATTATATTGATGTTTATGTTTTTTTTTAATTTGCACCCACAGGCACTCCACATATTGCTCCAATTCTTAGGCAGCCACTTTAAAGTTTAGGATCCTTAGGACATGAAAGAACATAGCAATAGAAACAAAGAATATATCGGTCACACATGGGAATGGATTGAATCTATAACATGGGGACAGTCCATACAGCTCTTTTAGAACCAAAGTTTAGGGAGACTATTTATTTTATATATTTGTATAGCAACATCATAGTCCGCAGCGCTTTACAGACATTGTTAGTTACAGTCTTATATAGGGCTCACAATTTACATTCCGTATCAGGATGTCTTGGAGTGTGGCAGGAAACTCATGTAAATATGGGGACATATAAACGCCTTGTAAATATTGTCCTTGGTCGGATTTGAAACTAGGAGTCCACTGCTACCACTGAACCACAGAGACTACCCCATTCATATTTCCTTGGGTGTGGTGGACCATACCTCTGCAAAAGGATGTCCACTTTTCTGCAAGAGTTTAGAGCATGGAGCACAGGGAATAGCAATAAGTAAGAAAGAAAAACATAGCTCAGCTTAGAAATAAGATTTATTGCACACATAAGTAGATCATACTAGTAAGATATATAGAACAGAGCTATTGTATGTAAGCTTGTAGAGTCCGCCATCCAGTATCTATCTATCTATCTATCTATCTATCTCCTATCTATCTATCTATCTATCTATCTATCTATCTCCTATCTATCTATCTATCTATCTATCTATCTATCTATCTCCTATCTATCTATCTATCTATCTATCTATCTATCTATCTATCTATCTCCTATCTATCTATCTATCTATCTATCTATCTATCTATCTATCTATCTATCTATCTATCTACAGTATCTATCTATCTATCTATCTATCTATCTATCTCCTATCTATCTATCTATCTATCTATCTATCTATCTATCTATCTCCTATCTATCTATCTATCTATCTATCTATCTATCTATTATCTATCTATCTATCTATCTATCTATCTATCTATCTCCTATCTATCTATCTATCTATCTATCTATCTATCTATCTCCTATCTATCTATCTATCTATCTATCTATCTCCTATCTATCTATCTATCTATCTATCTATCTATCTATCTCATATCTATCTATCTATCTATCTATCTATCTATCTATCTATCTATCTATCTATGTTTCTGCAACTTCTTATGACAGGCTGTGACGCTTTGGAAGACCTCAAATTTTCTCATCCTTTTTAAGGGGAGGTTGGTCCCACCCAGCCAACGGTTGGCTGGGGTAATAGAAGGAGACTCTGAGTCTTCTGTTGTGTTGAGTCTTCTGCAAGCAGCAGAACAGACCACTGAGATAGAATCTATACAGCCTCAGATGAGAGAAATGGGTTTTTGGGGTTCTTCTTAGGGTCTTAGTCTAACATCACCGTTGCTGCAGTCCTGAGACGTGAAAGAAACCAATGACTACAAGTCTACAAAGAGGAGAAAGTCCCACTTTGGAGGAAAAGTTGAGGTCTTCCAATGCGTCACAGCCTGTACCCTGCAAACCCTTCATTTAGACAGGGCTCCCTGAGGAGGAGAGAGATTGGACACTGGATTTAACATTTGTTTATGGGCATTCCCTTCCTGTGAAAACTGTTACCAGTCTCAGTACCATCTGCTACAGTGGAAATCCTATTACACTACTACACCCATCTGTAAGTTACATCTGTTGCTGATATCTCAGTAAAGTTACACCATTTGGTTCAACTGCGCTGCTGTCTCTTGAGTCATTCCTGCATTTACCATCAAGGACCCTTCTGATCACCATCATCTGATTCAGTGAGAGTAGAGGACTCCTACAATTGGAATTGCCCCAGGGAAATATCACCACCATCGGATCTACTGCAGGTCCCCTCAACACTGATCCAACTTGTGATGTGGGCTGGATGAGTTGGTTGAGTGCTTCTGGCCAGGGCTGACTGCGGCTGCTGATGTTTTTTTTTTTTTTTAAGTAGGCTGGTACCTGCTGGAGTAATCCCCATGGCTCCCGCTATGCTTCCCCTACAGTCTTACGGATTTGTGTCTCATATCACAAGGCTAACAGTAATGTGATAAAGGGTCGCATGGTACCGAAGGGGAAGCAGAGGCGGCTGTGGGCAGGGGTGGGGGTTAGTAAGTAAGACCATGGGCTCGTGTCAAGAGTATTTTTTGGCTGGTGATTTTCTTCAGTCTGAAATGAAACTGCTATTATTATACAGTCCTATGAAAAAGTTTGGGCACCCCTATTAATCTTAATCATTTTTTGTTCTAAATATTTTGGTGTTTGCAACAGCCATTTCAGTTTGATATATCTAATAACTGATGGACACAGTAATATTTCAGGATTGAAATGAGGTTTATTGTACTAACAGAAAATGTGCAATATGCATTAAACCAAAATTTGACTGGTGCAAAAGTATGGGCACCCTTATCATTTTATTGATTTGAATTCCCCTAACTACTTTTTACTGACTTACTGAAGCACAAAATTGGTTTTGTAACCTCAGTGAGCTTTGAACTTCATAGCCAGGTGTATCCAATCATAAGAAAAGGTATTTAAGGTGGCCAATTGCAAGTTGATCTCCTATTTGAATCTCCTCTGAAGAGTGGCATCATGGGCTACTCAAAACAACTCTCAAATGATCTGAAAACAAAGATTGTTCAACATAGTTGTTCAGGGGAAGGATACAAAAAGTTGTCTCAGAGATTTAACCTGTCAGTTTCCACTGTGAGGAACATAGTAAGGAAATGGAAGACCACAGGGACAGTTCTTGTTAAGCCCAGAAGTGGCAGGCCAAGAAAAATATCAGAAAGGCAGAGAAGAAGAATGGTGAGAACAGTCAAGGACAATCCACAGACCACCTCCAAAGAGCTGCAGCATCATCTTGCTGCAGATGGTGTCACTGTGCATCGGTCAACTATACAGCGCACTTTGCACAAGGAGAAGCTGTATGGGAGAGTGATGAGAAAGAAGCCGTTTCTGCACGTACGCCACAAATAAAGTTGCCTGAGGTATGAAAAAGCACATTTGGACAAGGCAGCTTCATTTTGGAAACAAAAATTGAGTTGTTTGGTTATAAAAAAAGGCGTTATGCATGGCGTCCAAAAAGAAACAGCATTCCAAGAAAAACACATGCTACCCACTGTAAAATTTGGTGGAGGTTCCATCATGCTTTGGGGCTGTGTGGCCAATGCCGGCATCGGGAATCTTGTTAAAGTTGAGAGTCGCATGGATTCCACTCAGTATCAGCAGATTCTTGAGAATAATGTTCAAGAATCAGTGAAAAAGTTGAAGTTACGCCGGGGATGGATATTTCCGCAAGACAATGATCCAAAACACTGCTCCAAATCCTCAGGCATTCATGCAGAGGAACAATTACAATGTTCTGGAATGGCCATCCCAGTCCCCAGACCTGAATATCATTGAACATCTGTGGGATGATTTGAAGCGGGCTGTCCATGCTCGGCGACCATCTAACTTAACTGAACTTGAATTGTTTGTCCAAAATACCTTTATCCAGGATCCAGGAACTGATTAAAAGCTACAGGAAGCGACTAGAGGCTGTTATCTTTGCAAAAGGAGGATCTACTAAATATTAATGTCACTTTTCTGTTGAGGTGCCCATACTTTTGCACCGGTCAAATTTTGGTTTAATGCATATTGCGCATTTTCTGTTAGTACAATAAACCTCATTTCAATCCTGAAATATTACTGTGTCCATCAGTTATTAGATATATCAAACTGAAATGGCTGTTGCAAATACCAAAATATTTAGAACTAAAAATGATTAAGATTAATAATATATTATTAGACTATAATAATGACTGGAGGCCCATGGGAGGTGAGCAAATGTAAAAAAACATTAATCACCTCTTCTGGACTCCTGCTTGACTCCTTGCTGTGTCTGGGACTCTTTTGAGACGACATAGACATCACAGGGATCAGGCTGATCATTATATCCAGGGGTTTGAAGAAACCCCAAGTATAATCAGTTTGTAGGTGGGGAACCCCCAAAATTTCAGATTCTGCCAAACCTGCAGTTTTTGCAATATTTTCAATGAACACTGTGTTGGACACTATGGGACATTATACTGTGTCCAGGGACCGCTGTAGAATATTATACTGGGTTGCTATGAGAAATTATATTATGTGGAGGGGTCATTTTAGGATATTATACTGTGTGCAGTTGATGCTATGGGACATTATACTGTGTGGATGGGCCGCTATGGGACATTATACTGTGTGGATGGGCCGCTATGGGACATTATACTGTGTGGAGGGGCCGCTATGGGACATTATACTGTGTGGAGGGGCCGCTATGGGACATTATACTGTGTGGATGGGCCGCTATGGGACATTATACTGTGTGGATGGGCCGCTATGGGACATTATACTGTGTGGAGGGGCCGCTATGGGACATTATACTGCTTGGAGGTCAATTTGGGACATTATGCAGTTCCATTGTGTAAATGGTGGGTGGCACAAGTCAAAAGTTTATTATGGAACACTATATCTGCTACTGATTTGGAGATTGGAGACTCGCCACTGATCAGACTCATTCATTTTGGTCTAATCCTTGGTGGCATGCTGCAAAGGAATACTGATGATTGGTGACTTTTGTAGAAAATAAAGAGGAATCCAGTGTAGATGTCCGCCTCAAATTCCACTTTACTTTCTGATGTCTGAGCAGGTTCTATCTACTTGCAAGGAATTGACTGTATTACAGTCTACTCCAGTACATCGGCCTCAGAAAAAGACACCCAGTTTTAGTTGGGATTTTTTTTGTATCAGTAGACATGAGTTGCTGAAAAAGTGGCCCACTGAGGACCCATAAAAACCTGGAGCCTGCTCCTGGACACCACTGGAAACTGCTACTTCCATCCATATATGCAGGACATGTGTCTAAACTTCACCAATATTTTATGGTTTTGGATACTGCGAAAACAAATAATGTTTTCTTAATATTTGATTAGTAAAATAATAATATTTCCATTAAGGACTTATTATAACTCCTAGACAGTATTCCTGCTGCCTCGGGGTCATGTTTGACACAGACCTTTCCTTCACCCCTCATATCCAATCACTCGACACTTATTGTCTCTCTGATTCATTCTCGCCTTGACTACTGTAACTCCTTACTAATCGGTCTTCCCCTCACTAAACTCTCCCCTCTACAATCTATTCTGAATGCAGCGGCCAGGCTCATCTATCAGGCTAGACGCTACAGCGATGCCTCTGGTCTGTGCCAGTCACTACATTGGCTGCCTATTCATTATAGAATAAAATATAAAGTTATCCCCCTCATCCACAAGACTCTCCATAATGCCGCACCTCCCTACATCTCCTCCCTCATCTCTGTCTACCGCCCAACCCGTGTTCTCCGCTCACTCAATGACCTAACACTTACATCCTCTATTATCAGAACCTCCCACGCTCGTATACAAGACTTCTCCCGAGCTGCACCACTTCTCTGGAATGCTCTACCCCGAACAATCAGATTAACTCCCAATTTCTACAGCTTCAGGTGCAAACTAAAGACGCATCTTATCAGACAGGCCTATCACAATTCCTAATGTCAACCCTTCCATAGTTAGAATCCCTAAAACAAACCCTCCTCTGTTCCAGCTCCAACATTACCCCACATGATGTGATGCAGTTTCAGGATAACTTTATATGTCCAGGCACCATCTGTATGTTAAAGGACACGACTGGTGACAGCTCATACAGTCTTATGTTTGTGTAATGACAGTCACCTCTATTACAAAATTGTCTGACCCCTGTATAAGCAATGCCACCCCTGCTACCTCTTGTGTCACCCCCTCTACCTCATAGATTGTAAGCTCTTGTGAACAGGGCCCTCAGTCCCATTGTGTGAAGTCACTATTTCTTTGTAATGTATCTTTTGTGTCCTACAAATTGTAGAGTGCTGCGGAATATGTTGGCGCTATATAAATAAAATGTTATGTTAATAGTAGATGCACACCATGAGGCTGGTGCAGAGATTGAGAATTCATGGGTTAGGGCACCTGTCCTAGATGGCCCCATCCCTTTTCCATAAAACTACAAAGCTTTGTCTATCCCCAAGAGTTGAAGGTTTAGGACTAATAAGATACAAAAAAAGACAACTAAAGAGTTTAGGATTTGAAGTCCAAGGGTTTACAAAAGCAAGTAAAGGTTAGAATATTTGCTAAGTAGGTTGTGAAAAGCAAACACAACATGGAGAATGTGTATTGATCGAGACACACAGATTCTTACTCTGCTCCTTTGAGCCCCATCTATTCACCAGCCCAGAAAATGAAAGCGCACAACTTCTTGGAGATGGAAGGAGAAGGTGTTTCATTTTTTATGATTTAACTCAAACAAAACAAATAGCTCATAAATTGACATCCACAATGGAAAACCATTTTTTGCCCACTTTACCATTCTCGAGATTTCCACCCCCCACCACACCCTGAGAAAACAAAACCTTAAAGGGATTCTACCATTAAAACATGTTTTTTTCTAATGACCACGTCGGAATAGCCTTAAGAAAGGCTATTCGTCTCCTACCTTTTGATGTGGTCTCTGCCGCGCCGGTCATCCGAAATACCGTTTTTTTCCGGCAGCAATGAGGGCGGGCCCCAGCGCTCATACGCCGATTGAGGCGTCCCCACTGATTCCGGAACTGGGCAATCCAGCCATGCCTTCTTCCTGATCTGCCTCCTCCCCTTCTGTGTCCTCTTCTTTCGTCGTAATGGGTGACGCATGCGCAGTCGGCTCTGGCTTCGCGAGTGAACTCATCCAGGCGTCGGAGGGCTGTACGGACCTTATTGAGCATGCGCAGTACTCTCTGTTCGGCAAATACTTCGCCGAGCGTACTGCGCATGCGCGCAATTGTGGCCTCGCAAATATGGCCGCCGGCCAGTATGCGCAGTTGGCTCTAACAGGGTCTCGCTGCCAGAGCTGACTGCGCATGCAACACCCATGATGACAAAAGAAGAGGACACAGAAGGGGAGGAGGCAGAACAGGAAGAAGGTGTGGCTGGATTGCCCAGTTCCGGCAGCAGTGGGGATGCCTCCATCGGCGTATGAGCGTTGGGGCCCGCTATCATTGCTGCCAGGCACTCATTAGCATACCGTGAAAAACCGGTATCTCGGATGACCGGCGCGGCGGAGACCACATCAAAAGGTAGGAGACGAATAGCCTTTCTTAAGGCTATTCCGACATGGTCATTACAAAAAAAAAACCATGTTTTAATGGTAGAATCCCTTTTAAGAACACACAACAATGAACCTACCCTTTGCCCTTTCAACATAGGAATTTTGTAGTATTTCTTTTTCTTTTTGTTAGAAATTTCTTATCAAAGACTTATTACGTTCAATTTGTTAATTTTTTTTAGAAAATTTGATGTTCTTCTATTGCATGTAACAATGACAATAATTAGATTACATAGGAAGTATAATAAAACTGCCACTACTGGTGGCCACATTGTCCCACCAGTTTTATATCTACGATGTTGCGTCTCCCAGTCCTGATCGAGAGATTTTTCAAGGCAAATGTGGATAGGTCAAAAGAATTCCATGCAGAACACAAAGATATGCCCAACAGATGGACCTATATATTAAGTCTTGAATTCTTACCCACAGGAAGGTCTCGCTATAATGTACTTGCACCCTTGTACCCAGTCCAGACACATTAATGTGACCACCTGTCAAAATCCAGAATAACCACCTTTGGCAGAGCGGACCGCTGCGAGACGTGCAGGAAGAGAGGGGATGTTGTGATGATGTGAACTGGGATGTTGAGCCATGCCAACTCCAGTTCTGTGGCCAGCTGCGCTAGGTTACACGGTTGAGTATCCATGGCACGAACAACCTGATCGAGGTGGTCCAACAGATTCTCGATTGGGTTCAAGTCCGGGGAATTTGCAGACCAAGGAAGTGAACAATTACTCCAACCTACCCAAGGACAGGAGAGACATTTCCCAGTTGAGTTCTTTTCTATGGAGACGCCACCAAAGAAAAACACTCAAGTTCTGCAGGTTTTGTTGTCACCAGCACTTTACATAGGTAGACAATGTTCAGCCATAAGACTATTGTTTAGTTAGGTAGATGTTGTCCACCACTAAGATAAGGACCTAGAACACAGTAAAAAACGGCCATGTGAAAAACAGACATTATATGGCAGCATTGAATTCAATTCAAGTGAATGGGGGCTATTCACATGGCCGTTATTTTGAAGGACCACCAAAATATAGGTCATGTTCTATTTTTGTCCACTTTCACGAATCCCTCCATACTCTGAAATGTATGGGGGAATCCTTGAAAACGGATGTCCCTGGGGTACAAGGCAGCCATGAAAAATGGACCTTTCCCATGGCCGGTTTGGACCTCGGTCATGTAGCCCAAGACTTTTTGTTGGAAGGGAGTCTCTTCCACACCCAAGATCTTCAGGAAATAAAACCCATCACTGCCCCCTCCTTACTCTTCGAATTGGTGGGGGTCCCAGTATTTTGATCCCCCACAAACCATAAAGCGATAACATATCCTAGTAATCATTATGTATCCGGAATCCCATGAGAGAGGATGTCATGAGCCACACGGTACGGAAGAAATTTTCTCTTGAAACTATGTTGTCAAATTTACCGACTCCACTTATTTCCGTGCATGGAAATGAATGAATGGAATGGCTGCCATTGATCATTACCACCTAAAATATAAATGTACATTTTACTATCGCCTAAGCTTGTAAATGCGGCGCGCTCCACCAAAGTATTGTCTGTAAATTATTTACTATGGCTTATTTATGAGCTAAAAATTCCAGACAACTCCAAACAACTTCCTGTAAAACGGTTTTGAACTGTTGTGCGAGTTTGTCCTTTTTGCGTTTCTTTGTATTGTCAAGTAATGTTTGATTTTCTTTATGTAGGATGTCAAATTTGAATTATGCATCACCTACCTAGATTCCATGTCTTATGACTTATTTATCAGCTCCCATACTACTGAATGCAGAGATGTCTTCCACAGCCCAGGAGCTGCATGTAAATGAAAATACAGCTGTAATACTGACACAAACTGATGTTCTAGAAGTAGGCTTAATGAAATAAAAGTTTCATGAGAGACGTCTATTGATTGCCGTCCGGGATGAAGAAGTCATCTGTAAGAAAACTAAACTGGCGTGTCAAGATAAAGCGGGAGAAACGCGTGGGAGCACCCTTACAATCCGGAAGGAGACCAGACCTCTATATGGGGTTGCCGATCGCCATTAAAACTAGAGATCGGATCGGATCAAACTGGAGGTGACACAAATATTCCAAGGTGTTCCAAACAATTTGGAATTCGTCTTGGACTAACTAAAATGGCCACCGCAACATGCATTGCAGAAGATTATTATACTCTGGGGTCACTTCAGGCCTTGGGGTGGTGACAAATATCATTTTATAGTCATCTTCCTTTACCTCTTTTGGGTGTCCTTGTGGTACCACCTCGGTACGTCTGGTTCTCTCCTGTGATGCCATGTGTCACAGGTCATCACTGTCACCAGTCAATAGTCATCACTGTCATCAGTCACTGTGCCCCAAGATGAATGACGTCTTGATGAGAGTTAGATGCCTTGACACGATATACAAATCTATAAGGTCATAACTAGAGATGAGCGAGTAGTATTCGATCGAGTAGGTATTCGGTCAAATACTACGGTATTCGAAATACTCGTACTCGATCGAGTACCACTCGCTATTCGAATGGAGAAGTTCGATGCAGAACCAGCATTGATTGGCCAAATGCTATACAGTCGTCCAATCAACGCTGGTACTTCTCCTACCTTTAGACTGCGGGCATGCGCATTCGGCTCTGCCCAGGCCCGATGCCTGGCAGAGTGAATTCAGAGTCGGAAGACGCCGCGGGGACGCTGCACGGAGAAGACTTCTCGGAGGATCCAGCCCAACCCTCACTCGTGGACTTGGTAAGTATAATTTGATCGAACGTTGCCTACCCCTGAAACGAGCATTTTCCCCCCATAGACTATAATAGGGTTCGATATTTGATTGTAGTAGTCGAATATTGAGGGAATACTCAAAACGAATATCGAACCTCGAACATTTTACTGTTCGCTCATCTCTATTCATAACCAACTCGGCCTGCCGGAGTTTCGGGTAATTTATTTAAGCAAAATCTTATCACAATGAAGAAGGTATAGAACATGAGACAAATACAAACGGCATCAACTTTATCTTCTTTGTGGTCAGCCACATCTTGGAGTAAGCAGGTCGTCTTCCTCTAGGTGTAGTCTCTCTTCTTGGGCATTCCACACAATTCATGAATCATGATGACCTTATACAGAAATTCAAACAACACATAGGCAACATGTCAAAATGGAGTCCATAGTCCACTAATTGAGGGTTTCCATTTCACCACGTAGGAACAATTCGCCCAAACCAAATCGTCAGAGGTACGTCCATCTCTAATTATAACCATCATCTCATCCAGAATGAGAGGCCCTGGTGATTGATTGATGACAAATCCAACCCATTTCTATGAACCTCAAGTAAAATATTTTATCTTTAAAGGGACTCTACTAGGGTCGAGCGATCGGGATCGGAAAAGATCGGATTACGATCGGCGATTGAGTAAATTTCACGATCGCGATCGGAATTCCAATCCTGATCTTTTCCAGTGGGATTGAGGTCGGAGGTTATCTCAAGATCGGCTCAATCCTAAAAGTGACTTTTCCCATAGAGAAGCATTGACTTGGGTTGAGCGATCGGGATTGAAAAAGATCGGATCCCAATCGGTGATCGAGCAAATTTCACGATCGGGATCGGCTGGAAAATGATCAGAAATTGGATTTTAAAATCGATCCTGAAATCTCAAGATTGGCTCAACCACAGACTCTACCCCTTCCCCCAAAGGATATTCAACGGCCACCACCATGTTACAGGGCACATCAATCCGAATTCTTATGCAAATTAAGCTGTTGGTGCACAGGATCTGGCCTTCAGCTCTGGGAGCACTGCTCTTGCTGTTCAGGTAGGATGGGTGTATCATAACACTGAGAGGATCAAATCTCACTGTATGGGGTGGTGTATGCAGAAGATGGTAGGGGTCTCAGTGATAAAAGCAGAGCTCCAGGGAGCTGAAAGCCCGCCCCATTGCAGAAACTGCTTCATTGGCATAAGAATTCAAAATAGTTTTTCTCGAAATCCTTCTCTAAATTTCTCCAATGTTTATCACTGTAATATTCTCTGTAATATGGTGGAGGTGGTTGAATATTCTATGGGAAGTTGATAGACACCCCATAATGTGAGTGCATAGAAGTGACCACTATGTAATTGGAAAACTGAATGGAGACAACTTCATCTTGACTCACTTAAAGGGATTTTCCAGGCTATAATTGATGACCTATCCTTAGTACAGGTCATCATTCAAAGATTATTAGGGGTCCAACACTTTTGCCCCTGTCCGATCAGCTTTGAATAGGTTGCACTACAACGTCTTCAGTACTTGCTAAGCCCAGCATCATACATTTGTATAGCAGCTGTTCTTGGTGTTGCAGGTCAGCCGATTTACTTTAGTAGGACTGAGCTGCAATCAGGCCATGTGACTGATGAATGTGGCATCACTTGGCCTCTGGAGTGTAGGTGACGGTCAGGGGATACCAATTTAATCATCTGAAGATACCCCAGAGCATATTAATTTCACTTCTGATTTGTTCCGAACTGGATCGACCCTAAAAGAATCAAATACCTGAGCCATCCAGGTATTCAGAGCCATCTTTCGGCTCTGAATTCACTCTGCCAGGCATCGGGCCTGGGCAGAGCCGACTGCCCAAATGGCCGCTTACAGTCAAAGCGGCCATTTTCTTGTAGCACGGGCATGCACAGTCGGCTCTGCCCAGGCCCGATGTCTGGCAGAATGAATTCAGAGCCGGAAGACGCCGCGGGGAAGCTGCACGGAGAAGACTTCTAAAGTTAGGAGAAGAACCAGCGTTGATTGGCCGACTGTATAGCATTTGGCCAATCAACGCTGGTTCTGCATCGAATTTTTCCATTCGAATAGCGAGTGGTACTCGATCGAGTACGAGTATTTCGAATACCGTAGTATTTGATCAAATACCTACTTGCTCATCTCTATTCATGATGAATTGACCAAAAATTTCAGGGTTGAAATTTTTGATTTTCACCATCCACAAATCTGCCAAAGTTGAATATTATATTTTGGGGTCTCCTTTAAAGGGATGCTTTTTCTTTTACCAGCTAACCCTTTTATAAACCCTGTGCCAGGATCCTACAGAAAGTCCTGCAAACTGAGGAACATTGGTGGCGCCATTACCCTTTGTTTACTTATATCATTCATATGTTTAATGTTCCTTTAAGTCAATTCCTATACTTGAAACAACATCTTGACAATGAAGCTGAGTCTATAACATAATATCAGTAATAACAATATATCCAGACGGCCCTCACATATCTTCAGCCGACTGCTCTGCCGAACATGTCAGGTGGAGTGGTCACACATCCCCAGCAGTATTCCTCCTCTCGTTCCTTTGCTGTCTTTCTTATACATGGCATCCTTTGAACTCGGCTTTCCCTTCGCGAGTGTTTGAAGCGTCTGTCTTCCAGCACTTTGTGCTTGTGTAAAGGTACATAGCCCATATTTCGAGCAGACTGTCTGCTTCTCGCAACACGTATGTTTTTTAGCATATGAGTCCTGCATGATTATATTACATGTGATCAAAAGCGAGATATAATATGGAATTAATAATGATCTACCTAGAACAGACTGGCAGAGCGACGCGTCTGACATGCACAGTCCCGGCTACATTACACTTCTCTGACTCGTTGATAGTCGGACTATGTTGGTTGCATGCCATGCCTCGGTCCCCCATGTCACCTCTGAGACCTATCAGTGGCCTCAGTGGTCACTGAAGAGGGACTGGTGACATATGTGAGTGACATCACCGGTCCACCTCCAACGACCACTGAGGCTTCAGGTTGGCCATAGCAGCCACATCTGGAGCAGGGCTTCCATGCATCAAGGCACATGAACGAATGGGTTGGTATTTTTTTTTTGTTATGATCACGTTGGGCATGCTGCTGTCATAATGCTTGAGATGCTTCAAGAATGCTCTGGAGATGTGAGGCATGGCAAGTATAACTGTATAACTGATAGTCTTGGCCAAGTGGTTAAGGCGATGGACTAGAAATCCATTGGGGTCTCCCCGCGCAGGTTCGAATCCTGCCGACTACGTTCATGTCTTTCTGAAATTTCCCCACTTTGCTGGGCCTTCACTTATTATACTTTTATGGTTTGTGGCCAAACCTCATAAATATTCGTTGAAACTAATCTCGTGAGGTTCGCCCATCTTTACCCAAGTGTAAATTTCAGGGCTCCTATGCAATCTCATGATTGAATAGTGTCTTTCTAGTTTGACTCGTAGTTGAGCATCTCCACTGGAGAACCTTCCAACCTTTTACATCTATCCGGCCTACGCGGTCACGGAGAAAGGGAAACCCTACGGAGAAAAACCATTGACTGAACATTAAACAAACCTCAAGAGTAGGATTGAGCCGATCTTGACTTTTCAGGATCGATTTTAAAATCCGATTTCCGATCATTTTTCATTTGAACCCGATCTCGATCCCAATTCCGATCCCAATGCAAGTCAATGGGATTTTGTTATTAATCGGAGATCGGATTTTAAAAGCAATCCTATTCACTATACAGCATGGAATCTAACAATTGAATGTTTTAATTGGTAGAATCCATGCTGTGTAGTGAATCACTAAGTAGCCAGAGGATTTTTTTTAATCCTCTGGCTACTTAAGCCCCCCTGGTGTCCACTTACCTGCAGAGATGGCTGCTCCGGTGTTCTTCGCCTCGCTGCTGCTCCACGCTGCAGTCTTCTTGCCTCGCTGCCCCCTGCCTCCCAGGTTAGGAGACTGTGGGCGGGTTAGGAGAGTGTGGGCGGGTACTGGGAGGAGAGACGATTTGTCTCCCCACCCTGTACCCGCCCACACTCTCCTAAGCCACAAGCCCCGCCTTCCTAGCGCTTTAAACACTAAAACGGTAGGCGGGGCAGTGAGGCGAGAAGACTGCAGCGTGGAGCGGCAGCAAGGCGAAGAAGAACACCGGAGCAGCGGAGCAGCCATCTCGGGAGGTAAGTAGCTACTAGAGATGTTAGTTTAGTTAGTTTAGAATGAATGGAGGCAGCCGGCGCGCAGGGGGTTAAGGCTGTGTGCCGTCTGCTTCCATTCATTCCTATGGAACCGTAGCGGAGCCTTCATACTGAGTATACACTATATACTCAGTGTGAAGGCTAAGCAAAGCATTGTGGGAAATCGTACTGATCTCGATCCCACTGTGAAAGATCGTGTTCGGAATTCCAATCGCGATCGTGAAATTTTCTCGATCGCCGATCGGAGTCCGATCTTTTCCGAACACGATCACTCAATCATACTCAAGAGCGGTCCCCGACTTTTTCACCATACTGTATAGTTATTTGCTCTACATATTGTATTACCCTCTCAAGAGTTAACTCTACTGACTACGTTCTAGAGCCTAAAGCCAAGACTTTGTTTCTCGAGCGGTTAAAGTAAAAATAGTCTCCTTGTTCCATAACTTAATAGATGCAAAAAGAAAGAGAAGAGTAAACACATTAAAATCAGAATTGGTGTTCATTTGCGGTGGAAATTTGTTATTATTCGTTGCGATGTATAAAGACGCTGTCATGTTTATGTATCTCGCTATCCCCGATAAAAGATCTTTGTATAAGCAGGTGGTTTTAGGACCTTGCCTCTAGTCATATCTTTTGAAGACTTATAGAGCCACTGATGTTATTCCTGCATCTCCGGCAGAATCACTATTTGTAGTTGTCTGAAGGCGCACCTTTATATGCTCTTTTAATCTATTTGCACACGTTGCTGTCTCACAGTGTGCAACATTTTAAGGCTGTTTTTTTTTTTTTAATATTACTTGCTTTTCAACTCTTCTTTTTTGGAGACAATGTCATAGAACAGTGAGGCTAATTTATCCGACAGGATATGTGCGTGTTACATTGAGATTAACTGGCAGGCAAAGAAAAGGAAACGTTGCAGAGATGGACCGTACATGAAAATAGAGTACTCTAGAGTAAGGGGAGACTTGTTAACCACTTGAAGACTTAGGAGTCTATTCATCATGAGCTGCAAGGACTAGTACTCATGCCGAGAGATCGAGATGTGGTGGGCTCCATGGGGGCAGGCTCAGTGGCGTAACTAGGAATGGCAACATTTGATATGGGGCCCCCCTATTGCCCCCTCCAAAGACCCCGACCAACCGATGTACCCCTTCCCCGCATTCCTGCATACAGTATTATGCATAGTGGCCTCTGCACATAGTATTATGGCCCATTGTGGACCACCCATGAACTATTATTATACTGTGGGGTCTTTGCAGACCCCAGACTTTAATGATCGGAGACCCAGGGGAAGATACAAACATAAAAAAGTGGCCTCTGCATACAGTATCCATTGTGGATCACCCATAAACTATTATTATACTATGGGGTCTTTTCAGACCCAGAGGAGGACACAAACATAAAAAACACTGTTACTTACCTCTCCTGGGCTCTGGTGCGCTCCCCGCTGATGTCAGCTATCTTCAATAATGGACAGGATGTCATATGACCTGGGTCTGCATTGTGACGCATAACGAAGCAAGCCTGGCCCACATGACGTCTGGGACATCACCAAATAGGCCCGAAGCCTTCCAGAGTCCTGGAGAGGTAAGTAACATTGTTTTTTATGTTCCCTCATCTCTTATAGTCCTCCAACGATTATACTTGGGGTCTGAAAAGACCCCCGAGAATAATGATAGTGGTGTTTGTGTGGGGTTCGCAGGCCCACGGCCTTACTTACCAATCCTGGCTCCTGCTCACAACCGTCTCCGCAGAAGGGGCAGCGCAGGTGGCCGTGAGCAGGAGCGAAGATCGGTAAGTAAATAGGGCCCATTATCTGGTTTGCAGGATCCCATGCAGAGTTCAAAGTAGTGCCTTTGGGACGTCATTGGTCCAAAGCTGCTCGAGCTTTACAGGGAGTTGTCAGTGGAAGTCAAAATGCTTTTCTTCTTCAAGGAATGATCATGATCAGTGGTGTAAATACCGCCATAGCAGCGGAGGCAGCTGCCACAGGGCCCAGGACATTAGGGGCCCGGCAACAGCCGCTACCGCTGCTATCGTTATACTCGGGGGTCTTTTCGGACCCCCGAGTATAATTATTGGCGGACCGGGAGAGGTAAGAAACATAAAAAACACTGTTACTTACCTCTCCACGATCCTGCCAAGCCTCCTTCCTGACATCTGTGACGTCACATGAATCCGGCCTGTGTCCCGAGTCATGTGACGTCCGACGTCATTGAACAAGGACGGCAGAGGAGAAGCAGCGGAGAAGACAGCGTAGGAGCCGGAGACAGGTAAGTAACAGTGGTTTTTTATGTTTTTATTCCCCCGGGTCTCCGATTATTATACTTTGGGGTTTGAAAAGACCCCAGAGTATAATAATTGTTTATGGGTGTCCACAGTGGGACATAATACTGTGTGAAAGGGACACTATGGGGGATAATACTGTGTGCAGGGGCCACTATGGGGCATAATAGTGTGTGCAGGGGCCACTATGGGGCATAATAGTGTGTGCAGGGGCCACTATGGGACATTATACTGTGTGCAGGGGTCACTATGGGGCATAATACTGTGTGCAGGGGTCACTATGGGACATAATACTGTGTGCAGGGGCCACTATGGGGCATAATACTGTGTGCAGGGGTCACTATGGGACATAATACTGTGTGCAGGGGCCACTATGGGGCATAATACTGTGTGCAGGGGCCACTATGGGGGATAATACTGTGTGCAGGGGCCACTATGGGGCATAATACTGTGTGCAGGGGCCACTATGGGGGATAATACTGTGTGCAGGGGCCACTATGGGACATAATACTGTGTGCAGGGGCCACTATGGGGGATAATACTGTGTGAAAGGGACACTATGGGGGATAATACTGTGTGCAGGGGCCACTATGGGGCATAATACTGTGTGCAGGGGCCACTATGGGGGATAATACTGTGTGCAGGGGCCAGTATGGGGTATAATACTGTGTGCAGGGGCCACTATGGGGCATAATACTGTGTGCAGGGGCCACTATGGGGCGTAGTACTGTGTGCAGGGGCCACTATGGGACATAATACTGTGTGCAGGGGCCAGTATGGGGTATAATACTGTGTGCAGGGGCCACTATGGGGGATAATACTGTGTGTAGGGGCCACTATTGTTGATAATACTGTGTGCAGGGGCCACTATGGGGCATAATACTGTGTGCAGGGGCCA
Organism: Leptodactylus fuscus; assembly: GCF_031893055.1. Taxonomy (NCBI): domain Eukaryota; kingdom Metazoa; phylum Chordata; class Amphibia; order Anura; family Leptodactylidae; genus Leptodactylus; species Leptodactylus fuscus. The sequence continues at coordinate 229,963,369 of NC_134267.1, read as the reverse complement.
CTATGGGGCATAATACTGTGTGCAGGGGCCACTATGGGGCATAATACTGTGTGCAGGGGCCACTATGGGGGATAATACTGTGTGCAGGGGCCACTATGGGGCATAATAATGTGTGCAGGGGCCACTATGGGGCATAATAGTGTGTGGAGGGGCCACTATGGGGTATAATACTGTGTGCAGGGGTCACTATGGGACATAATACTGTGTGCAGGGGCCACTATGGGGCATAATACTGTGTGCAGGGGCCACTATGGGGCATAATAGTGTGTGCAGGGGCCACTATGGGACATAATACTGTGTGCAGGGGTCACTATGGGGCATAATACTGTGTGCAGGGGTCACTATGGGACATAATACTGTGTGCAGGGGCCACTATGGGGCATAATACTGTGTGCAGGGGCCACTATGGGGGATAATACTGTGTGCAGGGGCCAGTATGGGGGATAATACTGTGTGAAAGGGACACTATGGGGGATAATACTGTGTGCAGCGGCCACTATGGGGGATAATACTGTGTGCAGGGGCCACTATGGGGTATGATACTGTGTGCAGGGGCCACTATGGGGTATAATACTGTGTGCAGGGGCCACTATGGGACATAATACTGTGTGCAGGGGCCACTATGGGACATAATACTGTGTGCAGGGGCCACTATGGGGTATGATACTGTGTGCAGGGGCCACTATGGGACATAATACTGTGTGCAGGGGCCACTATGGGGGATAATACTGTGTGCAGGGGCCACTATGGGGTATGATACTGTGTGCAGGGGCCACTATGGGACATAATACTGTGTGCAGGGGTCACTATGGGACATAATACTGTGTGCAGGGGCCAGTATGGGGGATAATACTGTGTGAAAGGGACACTATGGGGGATAATACTGTGTGCAGCGGCCACTATGGGGGATAATACTGTGTGCAGGGGCCACTATGGGGCATAATAGTGTGTGCAGGGGCCACTATGGGGCATAATAGTGTGTGCAGGGGCCACTATGGGGCATAATAGTGTGTGCAGGGGCCACTATGGGACATAATACTGTGTGCAGGGGTCACTATGGGGCATAATACTGTGTGCAGGGGTCACTATGGGACATAATACTGTGTGCAGGGGCCACTATGGGGCATAATACTGTGTGCAGGGGCCACTATGGGGGATAATACTGTGTGCAGGGGCCACTATGGGGCATAATACTGTGTGCAGGGGCCACTATGGGGCGTAGTACTGTGTGCAGGGGCCACTATGGGACATAATACTGTGTGCAGGGGCCAGTATGGGGTATAATACTGTGTGCAGGGGCCACTATTGTTGATAATACTGTGTGCAGGGGCCACTATGGGACATAATACTGTGTGCAGGGGCCACTATGGGGCATAATACTGTGTGCAGGGGCCACTATGGGGGATAATACTGTGTGCAGGGGCCACTATGGGACATAATACTGTGTGCAGGGGCCACTATGGGACATAATACTGTGTGCAGGGGCCACTATGGGGCATAATACTGTGTGCAGGGGCCACTATGGGGGATAATACTGTGTGCAGGGGCCACTATGGGGCATAATACTGTGTGCAGGGGCCACTATGGGGGATAATACTGTGTGCAGGGGCCACTATGGGGGATAATACTGTGTGCAGGGGCCACTATGGGGCATAATACTGTGTGCAGGGGCCACTATGGGGCATAATACTGTGTGCAGGGGCCACTATGGGGGATAATACTGTGTGCAGGGGCCACTATGGGGGAATAATACTGTGTGCAGGGGCCACTAAGGGACATAATAGAATGCGCAGAAATGCGTAGGAGGGGGTCGGTCGAGGTCTTTGGCATCGATGTCAGTCGGGGGGCGGGGGGGGGGGGGCATGACAAAAGTTCGCCATGGGGCCCCGCCATTCCTAGTTACGCCACTGATCATGATCTTGTATAGATGGGAGAGATCCTCACCAAATATTGTACAACTGGCTAAAAGGTATCCTTAGATAGATCATCCACTCTGTAAGACCTGTGGCATTCTCGGTCTCAGGATCAGACAGTCTTGCACTCATAAGAGACACTATGTGTGTCTCTTATATGTGAAGGCTTGCTGTATGTCTCACAAGGGTGGTAACATTTTCTGACAATGCTGCAGACCTTCATTATGTAGGAGTACATCTCCAGGAAAAGATTGATTGTGGCTTGACGGGCAGGTCGATGTCTCACTACTTTTTGATGCCTGGAAAGAGCTGTCATGAGACGCCTACCCATACGATTATGACATTCCCTCATATTGCTCAAGTTCCTAAAGGAAAATCAACTTGAAGAACTCAACCCTGACTTATGGAAACTAAAGACTATCTACAAGCTTATTCAAGCAAAGGAACTACTAGAGTCTATTCCAGGGTTCTCTTCAACCACCACTGAGACTATTGGAAAAAAAAATGGTTTCTATCAAGTTAACCAATGGGTATAAAGGGCCATTTATGTATTATGTATGGCCATGCGCTACTGCCCCTGAGAATGTTCTTGCCTATTCAAGACTATTCAATACCAAGTGCTGCCCGAGGTACCCATTTGCGGAGGAAATACAATTGCACCCCTATCTGTGCCCATTTGAGCAGGTCCTATTGGACATCCTGCAATGAATTCAAATACTCTAAGATGTTCCGGCTCCATCAGTGTTACAGACACTTTATGGCTTGCTTAGAAATGCCTGGCTATAAACTTGGAGATGACGTCCATCCCAAACTGCCACGAGTCAGTCTACAACATGCTCAGAGACTATTTCATCTTGGACTGTCCAGACATGGATGAAGAAGAGGGTTGATACCCCTCTCCTCCCCTCTGTTTGGGTGTGTCTATTTCAATAAAACTTTAGGCTTGTGACTCTCTTCCCTTTCCCCTTCTTTGCTCTCCCCAACCCTTCTCACTTGCCTGTTGCTTTGTTGAGTATTGTGTAAAGCTAATTACAATGTTGGCCCATGTATAGTGTAGGATCTCTGCCTATACTGTATGTTGTCCATCTACGCGCTGCGTCACAATACACCTGATGTTTGTAATTTTACAATTGATAGGAAACAAATGTATCATGCCACTATGTTTCTATAAAACCAGGCACTGATCTGTAGGGAACTACCATATGAAGGGTAGCACTAGAGCACGTTTTCCTTTTCAACCAAGGAAGACTTACATAGGCATACCTCCCAACTTTTGAAGAACCGAAAGAGGGACAAAATGTGGGCAAATTTAGCCCCGCCCACTTTTGTGTTGACTCCACCCATTCTCATAAATTTTTCATGTGCCCGCACACAGTATAATCCTCCTACAGTCACCCATAAATTATATGTCCCCCCTCTATCTCTCCCCCAGTTTCATATACACCCTTCATCTGCCCCCAGTTTCATGTCCCCCTTCCATCTCTGCCCCCAGATTCATGTCCCCACATCTCTGCCCCAGTTTCATGTCCCTCCATCTCTGCCCCCAGATTCATGTCCCCCCATCTCTGCCCCCAGATTCATGTCCCCCCTCCATCTCTGCCCCCAGATTCATGTCCCCCATCTCTGCCCCCGGATTCATGTCCCCCCATCTCTGCCCTCAGATTCATATCCCCCCATCTCTGCCCCCAGATTCATGTCCCTCCATCTCTGCCCCCAGATTCATGTCCCCCCATCTCTGCCCCCAGATTCATGTCTCCACATCTCTGCCCCCAGATTCATGTCCATTCCATATCTGCCCCCAGATTCATGTCCCCTCCATCTCTGCCCCCAGATTCATGTCCCCTCTATCTCTGCCCCCAGATTCATGTCTCCACATCTCTGCCCCCAGATTCATGACCTCTCCATCTCTGCCCCCAGATTCATGTCCTCTCCATCTCTGCCCCCAGATTCATGTCCTCTCCATCTCTACCCCCAGATTCATGTCCTCTCCATCTCTGCCCCCAGATTCATGTCCCCTCCATCTCTGCCCCCAGATTCATGTCCCCTCCATCTCTGCCCCCAGATTCATGTCTCCACATCTCTGCCCCCAGATTCATGTCCCCTCCATCTCTGCCCCCAGATTCATGTCCTCTCCATCTCTGCCCCCAGATTCATGTCTCCACATCTCTGCCCCCAGATTCATGTCCCCTCCATCTCTGCCCCCAGATTCATGTCCTCTCCATCTCTGCCCCCAGATTCATGTCCCCACATCTCTGCCCCCAGTGTCGTGCCGTCCTCTCCATCTCTGCCCTCAGTGTCATGCCGTCCTCTCCTTCATCTGCCCCCAGTTTCACGTTCCACCTCCACATTACACTTGCCTTCTCCTCCGCTCCCTCGCAGCTCTCTGCGCGCCTCTCTCTGCACGATCGTCACAACGTGTCTACAAGCCAGTAGTCGGCGGCAGTGGCGAAGCGAGGAGCTGACACAGGTCAGCTCCTTGCTTCAGCCGCATATGTGCCAGCGAGAGAGGCGCGCAGCGTCGAAGCGAGGAGCTGACCTGTGTCAGCTCCTTGCTTCAGCCGCATATGTGTTCAACTCAGATCGGCGTCCTCTGGACGGTGATCTGAGTTGAAATCGGGACATACCTCCCTCCAACCGGGACCTCCCTCCAACCCAAATCGTGAATGTCCCGCGGAAATCGGGACGGTTGGGAGGTATGCATAGGGGATAACATGCAGATGAGTGTTACAAGCAAACATGGTCACAACTTGAAGGTAGTAATAGCGGTTGTCCCTTTAAGTACCACAAACTGTAAATCTGCAATGAAAACAGACTTATTGGTGATTGGCAAATTTGGGTTTTGAAGGAACTCACCAAGGCCGTAAAGGTCATGCTAGGTCTAGCTCTCGGCTTGCAAACAAACACTCTGCTTGGATACCTGTAGAATCCAACAGTGGATTAGGCATTTATGGCTCCATTCTCTGCTTCCTTCCAGCCACAAAACTAGTCCACTAACATATAGGGCTTCTTTCTGCCAGTAGGCTATACCCAACCACACCAAATGGGTTGCGAGGTTGGCTCATGTAGGGTCCACCAGCATGGGTAATGTGACCTCAAGGGTGTAGACATGTCAGTAGTCAGAGGTCACATATTATGGTAACACAGGGGCAACTAGAGCAGGAAGAAAAAAAACTGTTGAAGTATTGGCACCAGAGTGGCAGGTGAGTACTAAGGTAAGTGTTACTATTTTTGCGGTTTTACACTATTGTCATTTTTCTTTTCAATCCTGTGGTTGTCCATGATTAGAAAAACATGGCTGCCTACTTCCAAAAAAAGTGCCTAAAATTAGATATGTTATAACATTCAATGCAACGTAGCTGAGCTGCAATACCACCATCAACCCATGGGCAGGAGTGCCGCTGTTTCTGGAAGAAAGTGGCCACTATTTTAGCATTCTTTCTCCGTTAGGATTAATGATAGCCTGATCCTATAGGGAAACCCATTGACCAGCTTATAGAGGTTCCTTATAGTTTTCTAAAGAGCTGCAATACCACCACCAACCCATGGGCAGGAGTGGCGCTGTTTCTGGAAGAAAGTGGCCACTATTTTAGCATTCTTTCTCCGTTAGGACTAATGATAGCCTGATCCTATAGTGAAACCCATTGACCAGCTTATAGAGATTCCTTATAGCTCTCTAAAGACAATGCAAAGATTTGGCGGACACGTGCTGCCATCTGTATTGCCAACCTCACCGATGAGGCCACCGAAACTCGCCTTCCAAGACCTCTAATTCTGCAATCCCGAAACTTCCTACTAGGCGGTTAAGGGTTAAAGATAAATTATCACTCCGCGCACAGATATTTCCATTGAGATCTAATTATTCTTAGCATGCACAATGAGCACCAGCGGTAAAATCAATGCACGCGCCGATCCCCGGCTGCACGGTCTCCGTGTCAGCTGTGGAGTTCTCTAGCCGCAGTCTGAGGCCTGCTCCTGCCCAAATCAGTGTAAGTTTCCATCCATATTCCCCGTAGCATTTGCATATACCCTCAAACATACACAGCTCAGGGTAATACCTCTCGAAAGTGATAAAATCAATGGAAAGGAAGCCTTTTTTGCCTGACAGTATTGTCAGGGCATATTATCTGGTTTAGACCGCGGCCTCACTTCATAGCTGTAGTCAGTTGAATTTCCCTTTTCTGAAGCTTAGCAAAATGTGGTAATGTCACTGCCACAGGCGACTGGCATTCACAGGACGGTTTACCGGTGCAGCTTAGCCTCCTGGCTTGTCACAGTGTATATATCTCAGGTTTTCCTTTTCCTTCCTATTCAGAGGTTTCCAAGAATGTTGCCTCAAGCAGTGGTGGGACACAAAAAAGAGATTTTTGTTCTCCACTTAGGAACATTACCACACTTCACACTCCGTCTCACATACGGGGAAATCTATTTGACTGCTCTGAACTGCGGATATTAGATAATGGGCTGTGACAGGGCTGCGGATAGGAGCTGTAAAGTCGACTAATTTATGTTTAATTAATGTTGTGCTTGCCCCTTATAGTTCAGCTAATTCCTTTAAACACGACACACTCCGGGTCACTTCTAGTAGGGTCTAGGAAAGGCCGCTAGGAAGATTGTTCCGAGCTATTCGCTTTCGGTTAGGCGTACGGCCGGGTAATAAGTTCAGACTCTTAGAATCCTGCTCCTCGTGCCAAATTTTATCAGTTGTGTAGCGAAGGGTAATTTCATGGAGAATGGGGGATTTTACAGCAATAAAAACATCAATTTTGTTCTCTGGGTATTGATGAGTAGAGATGAGCGAGTAGCGTTCGATCGAGTAGGTGTTCGATCGAATACTACGGTATTCGAAATACTCGTACTCGATCGAACACTACTAGCTGTTCGAAGTTTAAGGTTTGATGCAGAACCAGCGTTGATTGGCAGAATGCTATACACAGTGGCAGATCCAGGGTTTGCGGGGCCCTAAGCAATTGACTTTGGCGGGGCCCTACTTACTGGGGGGGTCTCACACTTCTAACCTGTACTTCTAACCCAACTGTTGAAGACTAAAAAGAGGGAATAAAACGTGCGGCGCACGCTGCAGCAAATTAGGCCCCACCCACTTTTATGTTTACTCCGCCCATTCTCATTCAATTTTCATGAGATTCCACACAGTATAATCCTCCTACAGTCACCTGTAAATTATATGTCCCCCCTCCATCTCTCTCCCATTTTCATATACACTCTTCTACCCCTAGTTTCATGTCCCCCCCTCTATCTCTGTCCCCAGTTTCATGCCATTCTCCCCCTTTATCTGCCCACAGTTTCATGCCCCCCCGTCTCTGCCCCAGTGTCTTGCCGTTCCCCCCCTCCATCTGCCCCAGTGTCATGCCGTTCTCCCCCCTCCATCTGCCCCAGTGTCATGCCGTTCTACCCCCTCCATTTGCCTCAGTGTCATGCTGTTCTCTCCCCCTCTATCTGCCCCAGTGTCATGCTGTTCTCCCCCCCTCCATCTGCCCCAGTGCCATGCCGTTCTCCCCCCTCCATCTGCCCCAGTGTCATGCTGTTCTCACACACACACACACACACACACACTCATCTTCCCTCGCAGCTCTCTCCCTGATACACATATTGTAGGCGCGATGTGACGCTCAGCGTTAAAGCAGGAGCTGACAGCTCCTGCTTTAAACGCCTATGTATTCAGCTCATCGGCATCCGTAGGACGCCGATGAGTTGAAATTGGGACATGCCGACTGGGACCATCTTGTTAGGTCCGGGCCGCGCCGCGGGGCCCCGCTAAGCGCGCTGCCCCGGGCGGTTGCCCGGCTCGCCCGGCCCTGGCTCCGCCCCTGGCTATACATTCTGCCAATCAACGCTGGTTCTTCTCTTACCTTTAGAAGTCTTTTCCGTGCAGCGTCCCCGCGGTGTCTTCCAGCTGGAATTCACTCTGCCTAGGCATCCAGCCTAGGCAGAGCCGACTGCGCATGCCTAGGCAGAGTGACTTCCAGCCGGAAGACGCCGTGGGGGCGCTGCGCCGGGAGAAGACTTCAAGGGGAATCCAGCCCGACCGTCACTCGTGGACTTGGTAAGTATAATTGTATTGAATTTTGCATACCCCTTGAAACTAGCATTTCCCCCCATACACTATAATGGGGTTCGAAAACCGTTCGAACAGCCGAACAGTGTGCGGCTGTTCGAATCGGATTTTGAACCTCGGACATTTTAGTGTTCACTCATCTCTATTGATGAGTAATTGACTAAGACCACCATCCAAGCTCAAAATGAGTATGGCCAAGTCAAGGCACCTGCTCACAGCTTAAGGTATCTTGGCCACCATCATGGTTCCTCTGTCCATCCCATTGTTCCTCCTGGTTTTCCAACTTGGCACCCTTATATTTCAGTTAATTCTATTAAACACGACACACTCGAGAAGAGTCTATGAAAGGCCACTAGGAAGATTGCTCCGAGCTATTCACTTTCAGTTACGTGTACGGCCGGATAATAAGTTAAGACTCTTAGAATCCTGCTCTTCGTGCCAAATTTTAGCAGTGGTGTAGTAAAGGGTAATTTCATGGAGAATGTGGGATTTTACAGCAATAAAAACATCAATTTCATTTTCTGGGCATTGATGAGTAATTGACTAAGACCAACATCCAAGCTCGAAATGAGTATGGCCAAGTCAAGGCACCTGCTCACAGCTTAAGGTATCTTGGCCACCATCATGGTTCCTCTGTCCATCCCATTGTTCCTCCTGGTTTTCCAACTTGGCACCCTTATATTACAGTTAATTTTATTAAACACGACACACTCGAGAAGAGTCTATGAAAGGCCGCTAGGAAGATTGTTCCAAGCTATTCGCTTTCGGTTATGCGTACGGCCGGGTAATAAGTTAAGACTCTTAGAATCCTGTTCTTCGTGCTAAATTTTATCAGTCGTGTAGCGAAGGGTAATTTCATGGAGAATGTGGGATTTTACAGAAAAAAAACCTCTATTTTGTTTTCTGGGTATTGATGAGTAATTGACTAAGACCACCATGCAAGCTCGAAATGAGTATAGTGAGGTCAAGGCACCTGCTCATAGTGTTAGGTATCTTGGCCATCATCTTGGTTCCTCTGTCCATCCCATTGTTCCTCCTGGTTTTCCAACTTGGTGCCCCTTATATTTGAGTTAATTCTGTTGAACATGACAAAGTCAAGGTCACTTCTAGAAGAGTCTATGAAAGGCCGGTAGGAAGATTGTTCCGAGCTATTCGCTTTCGGTTATGTGTATGGCCGAGTAATAAGCTAGGATCTCTTAGAATCCTGCTCTTCATGCCAAATTTTATCAGTCGTGTACCGAAGGGTAATTTCATGGAGAATGTAGGATTTTACAGCAATAAAAACCTCAATTTTGTTTTCTGGGTAATTGACTAAGACCACCATCCAAGATCAAAATGAGTATGGCCAAGTCAAGGCACCTGCTCAGGGTATCTTGGCCACCATCTTGGTTCGTCTGTCTGTTCCATTGTTCCTCCTGGTTTTATGATTTGGAACCCCTCATATTTCAGCTTGTTCTATTAAACACAACACACTCGAGGTCACTTTTAGAAGAGTCTATGTAAGGCTGCTAGGAAGATTGTTCCTAGCTATTCGCTTTCGGTTATACGTATGTCCGGGTGATAAGTTTGTTTTTTTTGGTATTGATGAGAAATTGACTAAAACCCCCATGCAAGCTGGAAATGAGTATAGTGAGGTCAAGGCACTTGCTCTTAGCTATAGGTATCCTGACCACCATCATCACTTCTAGTAGGATCTATGAAAGATCGCTAGGAGGTTTGTTCTGAGCTATTCACTTTTAGTTACACTTATGGTAGTAATTTAAGACTCCTACAATTTGGTACATAGGATTTTGTGTTGATGTGCAAGTGACTAAGACCACCATGCAAGCTCAAATTGAGTATAGTGAGGTGAAGGCATCTACTCATAGCATTAGCTATCCTGGCCACCATCATGGTTCCTCTGTCCGTCCCAGTGATCCTCCTGGTTTTCCTACTAGCTTTAGGTATCTTGACCACCACCATCACTTCCAGTAGGATCTATGAAAGACCACTTGGAGGTTTGTTCTGAGCTATACATTTTCACTTACCCTTATGGTAATAATTTAAGACTCTTATAATTTGGCACTCAAGATTTTGTGTTGAGGGTATTAACATGCAATTGACTAAGACCACCATGCAATATTGGAATGCAAGGCACCTGGAAAAATGACAAGACTGCGAGAAGGTACTGCCACTACTGTGAACCCTTTTTCTGTGCCAGTGGTCCTCATGGTTTTCCTATTTTGGACCCTCTTGCTGCCAAAGTCTTCTGGATTATCTGCTGCTCTTCCAAGTGCAAACGTGTTTTGGGCCAAAGTCATTTTATTCCATAGTCACTTTCTGGTGACCCCAAGTCACTGTTTCTGATTACTTTGCCACTGCCCTGCCTAGTTCCTTATCTCATCTTCTCGTCTACCGCCTACCCTAACCTTCTAACCTTCTGCCTGTTTACCATAGAGATCAAACTTGACCTGCCCTGACCACAACCTGTCTCACTATGCTATGCACATTCTACTTTGGCAGATTCAGACGCAGTGTCTGCGGCTTGAGACTTATAGCTCATTAGGCCCATTCAGTCGCAACGGAATTGCCTATGCTCTGAATCGGCATTCTACCATGGGTCGATGGGGCATTAGAAATGAGAATTCATCTTCAATTTCTGCCATGTCAACGGCCCCTAAAAATTCTAACATGTGTCTAGGAAGCAGCTAAAAAAGTGCAACAAAAACTACCATAAAAATATTATATGTGACACCCACTTAAAGGGTAGGTTTGAAGTTGAGGGTAGCTGTGGTTGTCAAGGTAGTAAAGATGGTTTGAGTATTGGACACAACTCATGTACTCTGTTTGCAAAAGCTTAGCAAAGAAAGGGTCAATGCTCATGGAGTTTTTGGGCGTGGATTCTGATGCGGAATCCGTGGAAAAAAGCCTCCCGTTGACTTGTTCCAATGGGTTCCTCTGGGAGCCAATGGGAGGCTTTTTTTCCGCATGGATTCCGTGTCAATATCTGCGCTCAAAAACTCTGTGTGCATTAACCCAGAGAGTTGGACAAAAACTTTAGCTCGGAACATCCATCTATTCATTGCAGGCTGTGTAGGTAAGTAATGGATGGGGGCAATAGGACAGACGACTCTTCTCTGTTTGAGCACTGTTCACACTTTTATCTCTTCTTTTCATTTCTTTCATCAGCATGATATTAGGAAGGATTTATGTCTTTTATATTTGGTTCCTAGAAACTTTTTACAAAACTTTGGCGTTTCTCTAATCCTTGGCTTTTCTTCCCCTGCAATTGAAGATATACGAGACCAGATAATACGCCTTTCTCTCCGGCTCGGAGTAAAGATTTTTTAAATAAATAAATACATTTATGTTGGGCATCTACTACTTGAAGGGCTAATGATTATTGACTGCCCTCCAGCAGGCATCAGGGAGTCTAGCCCGAGGCCTTTCCACTAGCCCCTAAACATGCCGAATGTTAACACATGTTTCCAGATTCTGGCAGGGATTGGACACAAACAAGACAGTCAGAATGGACCATTTAGTGTACAAGTCAATATGACAGATCCCTGCTTAATACAAGGAAGGCAAAAATTCTCATCTTATTGAAAAAGGCAGAAGAGCCCGGGGTGTTTTTGCTTTGTGATTCTGCAGCAAAAAGTGGGTTGTGTCAATATAAGTCTATGTCACCGGCTCACAGCTGCCTCGCTGAACTGACCTTGTAAGCCACATACACCGAGCCCTTAAATGTCTAATTCTGCTCTAATGTTCAGGCCATGAAGTAGAGAGGAGCATGGAAGGAAGCCAAAGTGATTCTTACTACCAGTCCGGCAATAAGGAGAAGGATAATAATAGACATTATTAGCATTTTTTTTTTTATGTAAAACATTGTACATTCAAAGGGTATGTCCACCGGTATGGGCTATATATAATATAGATACAAAGTTACAAGCATTACATTACTTATCCTGTACTGATCCTGAGTTACATCCTGTTTTATACTCCAGAGCTGCGCTCACTATTCTGCTGGTGCAGTCACTGTGTACATACATTACATTACTTATCCTGTACTGATCCTGAGTTACATCCTGTATTATACTCCAGAGCTGCGCTCACTATTCTGCTGGTGCAGTCACTGTGTACATACATTACATTACTTATCCTGTACTGATCCTGAGTTACATCCTGTATTATACTCCAGAGCTGCACTCACTATTCTGCTGGTACAATCACTGTGTACATACATTACATTACTTATCCTGTATTATACTCCAGAGCTGCACTCACTATTCTGCTGGTGCAGTCACTGTGTACATACATTACATTACTTATCCTGTACTGATCCTGAGTTACATCCTGTATTATACTCCAGAGCTGCGCTCACTATTCTGCTGGTGCAGTCACTGTGTACATACATTACATTACTTATCCTGTACTGATCCTGAGTTACATCCTGTATTATACTCCAGAGCTGCACTCACTATTCTGCTGGTACAATCACTGTGTACATACATTACATTACTTATCCTGTATTATACTCCAGAGCTGCACTCACTATTCTGCTGGTGCAGTCACTGTGTACATACATTACATTACTTATCCTGTACTGATCCTGAGTTACATCCTGTATTATACTCCAGATCTTCAAGTAAACCATATTTCCCTGTTCTTGGCGCTGTATTGTTCTCCACCAAAACCCTGCACCCTACATGACATTTGAGGCATATCAATGGTCTCAATGGTTGCTGGAGAAGGACCGCTGACATATGCGAGTTGCATTACTGGTCCCTCTCTGTTGACCACTCAGGCAGAAGATTGGCCTCAGCAGTCAGGTGGGTAGTCGGGCTTTGGAGATAAAGTTCAGGGCACCAAATGGTATTACACCTGTCCCCGTCCCTGCAGAGTTTGTCCAATTCCTGAACAAGCCCTTTAAGAATAAGGTGCTCACAGTATAATGCCCCATATTGGCCCCTTCACATAGTATAATGTCCTTTAGTGTCCTCTAAATGTTATAATGTCACCATTCACAAATTTCAGCAGTCTCTTAGGTCATTCATGAGGTTTCTGAGACTAGAAGAGGCTTGAAGACTGGAGTTGGCGCTGGCCCTCAGATAATCATACTCTGGGTTGTGAAGAAACCTCTGGGTGAACTTAATGAGATGAATCTTATAAGATTTGCTCAACAAATACTCTCAGATTTGACACCTCAGAGACTTGGGAATCTGCCGCCAGAGTGGGTCTGACGAAAATTTGCTGATAGAAAATTGTTTTGTTGTTGGAACCCCCAGTGATCATCTGTTATTTGCAAAGAAGGAGTTACCTACAGTGCCACCACAGGGGAAATTGACCATTACAGAGTTATCATTCATAGCAATGGATTGCCTATGTATACAGCGCTCAAAATCTCACACGGCATATACATGCCAGGTCACGCGGCACATTACTCCGTGTAAATGCACCCTAAGGAAATTACAGGCCCTCAAAAAAAAGATTGCCTCTTTGTTAAGTCTGTCCACTCTGACCATGAGACAAGGACCCCCTCTGTTAATTTAGAATTCCCTAATCGAGTATATGACAATGGATTATTAAATTAGTCAACCTGAGGCAAATAAGCTATTGTAAGGGTCGTTGGTTTGGAATAATCACATTTTGTTACAATGTTCCCCTCAGTGATCAACCATGGATGGATCCAGCAGCAAGTGATTAATTCCACTACAGCACCTCCACAGGTGGAATAAAGAACTGCACCCTGAATAATACATGAATATACTTGGTCCTCCAGAGTGAGAAATACTCTTTTTAGCTACAATGTATTTGACATAGTAACACCTTTTATTAAATTAATTATCTAATTTAATGTAATTTAATTAATTAATTGATTGATTATTGAAGATGAATGAAACTTGACAACATAATGCTATATATAAATACATTTTTTTTCCAGGACACCTGTTGTAGATGGAATAGCCATTTCTTATTATCTCTTTGACATTTTTTGTTAGATTCTACATCTAGTCGGATTAGTTAGATTCTACATACAACAGTCCTATCGGCTTGACAATATCAAGATCCCCGCGACCTGTTCTCCGAAAGAAGGGGTTAAATTAGCACAGACAATGCATGACAGATGGTACACAGTATGATGTGCCATGTGCTCCAGAGACATCCATATCCTCATTGTGTCATGCATGGCAGCCAACACCTACAGCTAGACAAAAATACTCGAGTGCTGAGACAAGATCCACTTACTGCAGAAGGTATATATTTAGGGTTAGTTACAAATTGAGATGGGTAATGAACCCAATCAACCAGAACATTCCAAATTGTTCACTTTTTAATGAAGCCGAACAATTTGGGATTCATCTCGGATTAAATAAAATGGTTGCAACATGTTTTGTGATAAATTATTACTCTCTGGGGTCACTTCAGATTCCAAAGTCGAATAGGGGAAGGCCCAGTGACGTCATGAAGCTAGGTGTACCCATCTCACGTCCGAGGCCAAATCATAGGCTTCAGTGCGTGACGTCACAGAAGAGCACCAGATGCCACGATGAGGCAAAGATATGGCATAACATTGGAGATGGTGATGGAAGAGGTCAGAAGAAGCCGCTGATGAAGACCAGACATTGGGTTGTCCAAGAGAGGTATGGATGAGAAGAGAAAAGAGAGAAGAAAAGAGAATCAATTAACATTGGAGATGATGATGGAAGAGGTCAGAAGAAGCCGCTTGTGAAGACCAGACATTGGGTTGTCCAAGAGAGGTATGGAGGAGAAGAGAAAAGAGAGAAGAGAATCAAGTAACATTGGAGATGATGATGGAAGAGGTCAGAAGAAGCCGTTGGTGAAGACCAGACATTGGGTTGTCCAAGAGAGGCGAGGAAGAGAAGAAAGGAGAAGAGAAAAAGAGAGAAGAGAAAGGAATCAAGTAACATTGGAGATGATGATGGAAAAGGTCAGAAGAAGCCGCTGGTGAAGACCAGACATTGGGTTGTCCAAGAGAGGTGAGGAAGAGAAAAGAGGAGAAGAGAAAAGAGAGAAGAGAAGATAATCAAATAACATTGGGGAAGATGATGGAAGAGGCCAGAAGAAGCCCCTGGTAAGGACCAGACATTGGGATGGCCAAGAGAGGAGAGGAGAGAAGAGTATCAATGTTTTTTACTTGCTCGGCACCTCCCCATGGCATTGGATTATTATACTCTGGTGGACCAAAGAAAACCCCAAAGTAGATGAATGAAAATTGCAAATATTGGCTAATTCTTACAAGATTCTCCCATATCTACAATTTCCTATAAAGTTACTAAACTTATTTCCTTTGCCCATGGACAGAATTTTACATTTATCCCCACTAAACTTAAGATGCCATTTCTCTACCCAAGCCTCCAGATTCCCCAGTTCCCTCTATACAGGGGCGTAACTTGCAGAGGGTGCAGGGCCCAGGAGCCTTAGGGAACCCATAAGCCCTGGCATCAGTAGTGAGATTGCAGCTTCCATCTGGCCCACAAGCCAAGGAGACCCACAAATTATCCTAACCACACTAAGGTCGAGTAAACTCCTTAGCACTCATAACCATCGCTACCAAGAATACACCGTAGGGATGAGGTAGGGGGTCCCGTACAAAAGATTGCATTGGGCATACAAGACTTTAATTACGCCCTCCCTCTATCTTATTTTGTGCCTTCTTATCTTGCAGATACGTCTTTGGCCCCCTTTCCTCTGCACTTTGTATAGATACACCTCTGCCAATACAATGTTAGCATGCGGAATAGAAGAAGAATATCCAAGTTGCTGGCAGATCCCGCACTTGCTACGGCTCACTGTTCGCACTGTCACTCATTCCACATCCAGCTGTGATAATGCACAAACACTTAACCAACCGGTAACCACCGCGCAGCCATCATCCCATTACTGCTTCCAGGGTTATGGCCGGAATGATATCACTTTACTTCCAATACAGATCTTCCTCGGATAATGAGCAGTGCTACAAGGAGAAGCCAATATTTTATGAAGGCCGTGATAGAAATGATATTTTATAGGAGTTTGTGCGGCTCTCCGACTGTGAAACAAATAGTGTGAGACTGCAACCTACTATTTATCGACTGTGCGTCCCATCAATACTGATAGTAATAGGGTGGACGGGATTTATTACTGTATCTTTCCGTAAAACTGAGCGATTGTCTCATTATATACGGAGTTCTCTTATATAAATGATACATTGTATCATAATACCTATTCAAGGAGGGAATATTGTGCGACAATCATCAAAGCACTTTCCTTGGAGTTAAGTATTACGTGCATATTCTTAGGATAGACCATTAATATCCGATTGGTGGGGGTCCGATACCCAGGACCCCCTGCAGATCAGATGTTCAGGTGAGAGCAGCTTTCACTTTACAGACCTTGTGATATCATATTTATTCATCATGTTTGAAGCTTAGTACCATTCCAGTGAAAGTGGCTGAACTGCAATACCAGGCATAGCCACTATACAATGTACGGCGCTGTTCTTGGTATTCAGTAAAGAGGCTGCAGTGATCATGCTATGGCTGAGGTCTCTTCAAACAGCTGATCTGTTAGTGTCCCAGGTGTTGGACCCCCCACTGATGTGATATTTATGTTTTATCCTAAGGATAGATCATCAATATTACAATCCTAGAAAATCCCTAACCCATGGCCGGAAATGCCACGAAACGCCACGGGAAAAATTGTAGCATTTTACAGTAACTGCATAGTGGACGGAATTCATGCGAATCCCATGCCCACTTTGCGTTTAAAACCTTAGCACGGACAAGCTGCGATTTCCAAAAGCGGCGCGGTTTTGAAAATTGCATCATGTCAATTATGTTTATGGAAATGTCAGCGGCTTTCCTGTAGATATAACGGTAACAGAAAGTCCAAGGAGGAAAACTCTGCGAACTATCTGTTCAAAACGCTGCGGGAAGAACCAAGATGCACTTCTGCCATGTTTTCTCCTGCAGCGTTGTTAGCGCTGCGGATCGTCCCATGGGGACAATTTTTTTACTTGATGCAGCTTTCGTCACGTTTTTTATCATGTTTTTGATTGCATTTTTTTTTCTGTGGTTTTTGTCACTTTTTTTAGTCAACATAAAAAAACTAAAAACTTGACAGTCTTCAGTAGTTGATACCTCTTTAATGGCTAACTAGTAATGATGACAGATTACAACATATCGGAACTCTCGGCTCCTTTCTCAAGTAAATTTAAAACCATTTCTGAAGGATGCATATTTATATACAAAAGGGCACATAGGGATGGAATTCCAGGAGGAAGAGGGGGGGGGGGGGGGAGGATTATTAGTAATTGGTAGAAACAATGTAAACAATTCCAAGTTCTTATCAGTTCTCAGGGTCTCAGGTTAGTGATTTCTGTAAGAATCCATAAACCCATGTGACAGATTTAGCCCCTTCTCCAGTGTTTTTAGTCAGGTATTTTTTTTGCTAAGGCACACTGTGAGCCTTCAAAACTCTCTTTAAAAAATTCTAGCGGTTTCTGCAAAAACGGCATCACAAAATGCATCAAAAACCACATCAAAAAATGTTGCGTTTTTTCCATCTCCCATCGATTTCAATGGGTTTTTCAAGGTGGAATCTGTTTGACTATAAGTCATATCGTCAGCGCATATAAAGCAGATCCCATTCATTTCAATGGGAGCCGGTATACGAGCGCTCCCCTTTGAAATGAATGGGCTGCTTTTTTCTCTACGAGCGCTCCCATTGAAGTGAATGGGAAGTGCTCGCGTGTACGGCTCGCCGTGTGAATGGGCCCGGCGCTCGGCTCATTCCGAGCCGTACACGCGAGCTCTTCCCATTCACTTTAATGGGAGCGCTCGTAGAGAAAAAAGCAGCCCATTCATTTCAATGGGGAGCGCTCGTATGCCGGCTCCCATAGAAAGGAATGGGATCTGCTTTATACATGTTTAACGTTCAGAATCAGTCACCGTATCCGTAGTATGAATGCACCCTTAGGGAGCCTTCACACAGAGTAAGCACGCGTGTATTTTTGCAAAATACACGTGTAAAAATAAGACTCCCATTGACTTCAATGACATTTTACAGGCGTATTTTTACACGTGTAAAAAATATCATTGAAGTCAATGGGAGTCTTATTTTTGCACGTGTATTTAGCAAAAATACACACGCGTTTACTCCGTGTGAAGGCTCCCTCAGGCTGGGGCCCCACATTGCGGAAAAGCAGATTTTTTTGTTGCAGATTTTGTTGCGTTTTTTTGAGCCAAAGCCAAGAATGGCTACAAAAGGAATGGGAATATATAGGAAGTTTTAGTACTTCTCCATTCTGCTCAATCCACTCCTGGCTTTGGCTCAAAAAAAACAAACAACAAAATCTGCAACGCAACGTGGGGCTTTAGCCATAGTAAGCGGAGGCCTTAGGGCAATTTATTTGCCCCACTATAATGTGGGTGTATAGTCAGGAACTACCCTGATGTGCATGACAAGGCTCTCCTTGCTACGACCTCTATCACCGACTCTCCTTGCTACAAACTTCACTAAAGTAACCGATGCAGAAAGTTATCCGAAGGATCTCTAATATTTCCCATGTCTCCAAAATAGAGAAATGCCACCGTAAACCAACATTGTGGTGGCATGCGATGTAAAACTTTCCTACAATTATGTACAGTGTGGCGTATGTTGGCATTTAAGTATTCATTCTTTTAGAGACAACTGGTTAACCCCTTAAGTGTTTTGCCCTAAAGGTACACATGAAATGTTAATTAAAACCACATGGGACAAGCCCCAGGAGAAGCTTGGCAGCATTAAACTGCTACCAATGGAGCATGCAGCTTGCAGGTCTTTACATAAACACCATGTACCAAAAAAGCTGCTGTCTCCTTGAATGATTTCTCAGACTGTAAAACACAATGGGCTGCTCACTGCTCAGGAGCTCAGGGTGATCGCTGGAGTTTTACCCAGGAAGACAGCGAGAATATTTTGTCAAAATGATGAAAATAATTGCAGCAAGAAAAAAAAATTCAGCTTAATGGCAGTGACCGGAATGATTGTTAGAAGCATCACTGACTAAGGAGAAAATAAAATAAAAATATAAAAAAATTAAAATATTTAAATATTATCAGGAATTAAATTTTTACATGTATTTTATAATCAGACCTAAATGTAATTTTCCAAATGTATAAGAAAGTTAAATTGATAGCTTAAATGTATTACTAGTAGAGATGAGCGAACAGTAAAATATTCGATATTCATTTCGAATAGCCGCTCAAAATTCAACTGTTCGAACAAATATTGAACCCCATTATAGTCTATGGGAGAAAATGCTTTGTTTCAGGGGATCCCACTCTTTGACTCAGAAGAGTCACCAAGTCCACTATGACACCCCAGGAAATGATGCCAACACCCTGGAATGCAACTGGGACAGCAGGGGAAGCATGTCTGGGGGCATCTAACAAGCCCAAGTCACTGAATTATGTCGGGATCCCTGTCAGCTTGTGATATGCACGAGCTGACTTTTTCCCATAGGAATGCATTGACCAGCGTTGATTGGCCGAATGCCATACAGAGTACGGCATTCGGCCAATCAATGCTGGTTCTGCCGGAGGCTCGTCTGTGAGGAGGCGGAGTCTAAGATCAGACCAGAATGGAGACTGCTGTGGACCGTTCTTAGACTCCACCTCCACCGGCAGAACCAGCGTTGATTGGCCGAATGATATAGCATTCGGCCAATCAACGCTGGTCAGTGCATTCCTATGCTGAGATGTAGCAGTGCTGGCACTTCTACACTGGAGATTTAGCAGAGCTGAGTGTGCGCTGAACCCTGCTGCACACTCAGCTCTGCTGCATCGGACTACTACATTGGACACTGCTACATCGGGCCATGCGCTCAGCTGGGCTACTCTGGAGATGCAGCCAAGCAGAGCGCATGCCCAGCACTGCTACATCGGAGATGAAGCAGAGCTGGCCATTGGCTGAGCTCGGCTACTCTGGAGTAGCCAAGCTGAGCACACGCCCCGATGTAGCAGTACTGGATGATGTAGCATTGTCCAATGTAGCAGAGCTACACTTCAGTTTCCTCTGGGTATTCCAATAATGTACTATGAACCAGGTACCAGAGAGGAGTGAACGGGGAAAGGTGTATAGTAAGAGTATTTTTTTCTTTGATATATACAGTGGGGGGCATGAAACTGTGGAAGCAACCTGGGGAGAGGGGGATGACATGAAACTTTGTGGAAACCTGGGGAGGCATGATACTGTGGGGGCATGGGGGGGACATGAGACTGTGGGGGCAACTTGGGGTAAGTAAATAATACTGAGGAGGCAACCTGAGGGGGTCATGTCAGTGTGGAGGGACATGATACTGTGGAGACAATCTGGGATGAGGACATAATACTATGGGGGCAACCTGAGTGGGACCTGTCCGTTTTTTTTTTGTTTTTTTTTTTTTTTGGGGGGGGCATGATACATTGGCTGCAACCTGAAGGGGGGGGGGGGTGACACGGTGGGGGCAACCAGAGGGGTTGGGAAACATGTATCTGTGGGGGAGCAACCTGGTGGGGGACATTGCAAGTGGAATATTGTATGGGGCCACTAGGGAGCCATTATACTGTGTGAGAGCCACTATACTGTGTGAGAGCCACTAACGGGTGTTATACTTGTGGGGGCCATTGAGTGAGCATTATAATTTATGCAGGTCAGATATTTCTAGGTGGTGGTGATGGGGGGGGGGGGGTCCACTTATGAAATCTTTGCACACGGCCCACCAATGTGTTAAAATGACCCTGGTTGCTTGGTGTTTTTTCCCCAGACATCTTCTGGTGTCATCTAACCTCCTTGATGATGTCAGCACCCACGGGTCCCAGCTGAGGTCAGTGATTGGGCTTCAGGGATAGGTGGGGCACATTGATATTAACACACTTTGACCTAAGTGTCTGTTTTACCCAAAACTTTTTGAACACTTCATAAGGAACCTGGCTCATTATGGGCTGGTTCACTCATCTCTAAATGTAACTCATAATCAAGACATGTAACACAAAACGGTTAGAAATTCATCGCTCTCTGAGTTTGTCTTTGTATCAGAAAAAATCAAAATAGTTCTCATTTCAAGACAGAAACTAAAGAATGAAAATCCTTTATCGAAGAGTCTTAGATTTCCACCAGCTGAGAGTCTGTTATGATCCATGAAAATCCAGTGGTCGTAATCTCCAGCGAGAGCCTGGAATAAGTAGAAGGATTTCTAGTACAGAAAATCTCACCTAAGCTTAAAGTATTTCCAGTGACATTTATCCAATCCTTCACAGCCAGATTCTGGAGGTTTTCTCGATAGATATTACGTTTTTGCAACTCTCGGAAATACAAACAAAAGCTGATCTGAGATGAGAATCTTACACGTGTTCCTTACCGGCTCAAGTGTTGCCTTCCATACGACGATGAAGATCAGCACTTATTCATAGCTACAAACCATGATATGAATGGCACAGCCAAAGGGACGGGTAAAAACGAAGAGGTCTAAGGTCTCTCTCATACATTTCCAGCAGTAAGGCTTTGGTTTCCCAGCATTTTATATAACGAATCCTATCTTTTTTCAAGGGGATCAGCTTTGTCTGCTGTTTACCCAATAAACACCATACAATGGTCCAAAATAAAAAAAGGAGCATATATTCACCTTATCAATCTCTTGCCGACATTTCCCTGGTCCATTTTTGGACTCTTTTAGCCCAGTTCCATGGGATATTGTGTTGACATGTGTTGGGTTTGGGTCCCGCAGGTTTCCCGTCCAGCGCACAGCGCAACCTGCGGGCCAATCCAACCCTCGGCGTCAGAGTGTGGAGGCTAAGTCCAGTTTTCGGTCTACTGAGCATACTCGGACCTTTTGGAGGCGCTCAGAGGCTAAGTCCCATTCTCCCTCTACTGAGCATGCTCAGACATTTTGGAGGCGCTCAGAGGCGAAGTCTCTTTCTTCCACTACTGAGCGTGCTCAGACCTCTTGGAGCCGCTCAGAGGCTAAGTCCCATTTTGCCCAAACTGAGCATGATCGGTGAGGTCATGGCCACCGCCCCTGTGGGTGGAAACTTGCCTTTATATAGTGTGAGCCTACACCTGCCCAGTGCTCACACTTTGACTGGCCATAGTGGCCATATTTGACCACATGTTGAGATGTCACATCTTCAGTCAGTAAGAGAGATCGGTAGGTGACCAGGGAACCTTTGACATGCGAGAAGCCAGATAGGAAGGCCGAATATCACCAATGGATACACTTTTCCTATGTGGCAGGTTGTGGGGACCACCAATTCCAACAACAAATATATGAACAAGCCCCAAATGATATCATTGTTAGAAATCTCATTGTGCAGCACTACTCGCTGCTGTTGCCTTAAGATTGTCATGCCAACACATAAAGCTTTTTGTAGCTACCAGAGCTCAGTTACACTGAATCATTCAGCAGCTTCGGAGGGATATCTAAGGTCTGTTCTCAATGCCACAAGTTTTTGCTATAAGTTAATTGATTCTAGTTAGACTATTGAGCTCTGTATATTTGCCTGTTTATTTGCTGTTATACTGAATTTGGCTTGTTTTCCAGATATCCCCTTGTCTTTTGATTTTCCTAATGACTATGAACTCTGACCTTGGCCTGGATATGTCTGCTTTTTTTGATACCTGCTCTCCCTTTTTGATCTGCCTAGTCAGTATTGTTTTGGGTTCAAGTTTTATTTTCAGATTGCAGAGCATCTATGTTTTTTTTATATTTTTTATTTCTGGGGCCATACCCTGGGTCCAAATTCAGCGTAAGTCTAACTTGCTTTGTGGCAGGCTCTGGTGAAGAATGTTTGGGTAGCATTAGTCCTTTCTCCCAGCACAGTGTGAGATGTAAGTTGTTCTATTACTCTCTGGTATCTGCCAGTTCCTGCATTTTTTTGAGAATTACTCCAGTAACAATTCCCTAGCAATCAGTATGGTAAGTAAGCCATGGGTCAGTGAGATTGTTTACAAAAACATACTCAATTTTCTAAACTCCATTCTAGGATTTATCAACATTTGCAATATTTTGTTCTTGCCTTGACATATTGTATTAAAATACTGGGCTGGATCCTCCAAGAAGTCTTCGTGCAGCGTCCCCGCGACATCTTCTGGCTCTGAATTCACTCTGCCAGGCATCAGGCCTGGGCAGAGCTGACTGCGCATGCCCGCACTACAAGCGGACATGCACAGTCGGCTATGCCCAGGCCCGATGCCTGGCAGAGTGAATGAAGAGCCGGAAGACGCCGCGGGGAAGCTGCACGGAGAAGACTTCTAAAGGTAGGAGAAGAACCAGCGTTGATTGGCCGACTGTATAGTATTCGGCCAATCAATGCTGGTTCTGCATCGAACTTTTCCATTCGAACAGCGAGTGGTACTCGATCGAGTACAAGTATTTCGAATACCGTAGTATTTGATCGAATACCTACTCGATCGAATACTACTCGCTCATCTCTACTAAGAGCTGTAAACAAATTATACCATGGTCTGGTCTGGTCTGATTATTATTATTATTTCGATTTCTCTGGTCTGGGCTCTGTCTCTTTTGGGGGTTAGAAGCTCAAATTATTTAGAAGGTTTGGTCTGGGATCTGATTTATTTGGGGGGTCTGATCTAGGGCAGATTTTTTTTAAAGGCTAGCCTTAGGTATTTTTAATACTGTGGTTATATAGTTACATAGTAGATGAGGTTGTATGAAGACATCAGTCTATCAAATCCAACCTATAACCCTACAATCCCTACAGTGTCGATTCAGGGAAAGGCAAAAAACCCCATGAGTCTCATGCCAATTACCCCAGTTCCTTCCCGAATCCAATCTCTCAATCAGTATAAAAACTCTGGATCAACATGCCCTTAAAATCTATATGTCTGAGGTTTGAATAATTTTGGGTCTGGTCTGGGGTCTAAATTTATTTGTCTGGTCTAATACGGAAATTAATCTTGGGGTCTGATCTGGGATCTGAATTTATTGAAGGATCTAGTCCGAGGTATAAACTCATTTTGGGTTAGGTCTCATATCAGTGTGAATTAATTTTGGGGAAGTTTTGGAATTTATATTTATTTAGGTCTTGGTTGGAGACTGTACTGCAATGTCTACCACAAATTGGTGGAAGAAAGAGTCCTGCACAAAGGACTTTTTCATCCCCCGGATTCAGTTTAAAAATGACTGTTTTAGCATTCCACCTCTCTGTTGTTCAGGACCTCTGATGGACCTGAACAATGGAGAGGCGATGCTAGTGTGAATCTAGTGTTAGTTTATTCAGTTTTTCAGAAGTTAATACAAAGATGACGACCAACATGGATGCTCTTCCTGTTCTCACTTTGTTAAAGGGCTACCATAACAAAAGGAAACTAAACCATTGTGTTTATATTCTATCTAGCACTTAAGATATATTGTTAGAAGGAATCTCAATAGGATTCCAGTATACTAAAATTTCCTAATTATTTAGGTCATCGATGTGCGATTTATGGGAGTCCAAGCCCTGCAACTTTTACTCATTGGCATAACAAAAGTGGCTTATTGAGACCCTCTAGGTTCCACATTTATGGCACTTTAGATTCATGGACTGGAGTAGCTATTGTCGTTCACCCCCTCCTCAGTCCTCTCAACTTCTACCCTGTGGTGATCTGATACAACCACTGGGACTAGTTCTTCTTTCCAACCCCTCTTAATGAAATGTAGGTTATGTCTCATCTGGTTTCCGAATTGGTTCAGAAACGGAGATGTCTGTTAAACAGCAGGTTCAAGACGTCTTAGCTTTGTGAGCATAGATTCTGATGACATGAGACTGCCTGTTAACCTTATCCACCACTAGCTAGCCTAAAGAGCTGCTAGTTTCTACTTCTTTGGCTATCTAGGTCTTTGCTGAACAAAAGTATCTAATTGACCAAAGGCTGGTGTCTTCTAGCAACCATTAGACTCCTTCCACCTTCTGGAAACCAAGAACCCATTTGGCTATTTCTGTGATAATCCATGATCAGGTGACACTGAAAGTCTGAGAAGCGAACACTCTTTTGAAGGAGCCTCTAATGGAAATTTCTACTTGCTAGAAGGATCCCAGGACAATAAATTGATCAGATACTGGATATGTGATCAGCTGTAGTATGTAGAGAAACCAGATGGTAAGTTCAGATTCTCTACAGCACCCCCGCAGGAGAAATTAAGTATTACACAGTGCCTATTCAAATCAATAGGTTGACTATGTAATACAGCAAAAAACAGGTCCTTGATAATGAGACACACTCTTGGTAGCCACTTCTCTGTTTTGAGGTGAGGAACTTGAACGATGAACCCCCTCTATTAAGTTAGCATTGCCTAATAGGGTGCATGAAAATATGTTCTAAACTGGAAAAATGCTAATCCTACTAATATTGTAAATGTGAAAGTTTGTGTGCTTGTTATGTTTTACTCAATCACTCAAAAAAGGCTGAATGGATTTGGATGAAATTTGGCACATAGATAGTTTGTAACCTTGATTAACACATAGGCTTCTCTTTATCTTAGTAAATGACATGGCTTCATGACCATTATGAATTTATGTTCACATACTATATTAAACTGCTCTTGGCAGCAGGCTGATAAAGCCTGGTCTGTTAATCTTTTATGTAAACACACAGCTAACTCTGAGTCCAATGTGTATAAGCATTTGCATATTATCTGATCTTTATATATCTTTATTATCTGACCAGGCAACATGCTGACAAACTGGTTGGGAAAACACCTTTAATCCAAATTGGCAGGTTGCTGAATTTCAACATGCCGGGGAAAAAGAAAATCTAATTTGTCACAAAATTAAAAAACAACGACAGCTATGAAGGTAGCCAGAAGTCAACATCAAGTTCTCATCAAGCGGAGATCAGGGGGATCATCGGTGCCAACAACACGCTCATTATATGGCGTCCCAGCGAGCTGCTCAGATGCCGGAACAATCACGGGCACAGCACGAGGAACAAGTTCAGTGGCAGGCCAGCTTGAGAGCTGTTGAAATGCCAGAGCATGCGGATCATCGATGCCAACAACATGCAAGCTGCAGAGATGCCAGAACAATCACGGACACCGCGCGAGGAATGAGTTTAGCAGCAGGCCAACTTGACAGCTGCCGAAACGCTGGAGCAGGCGAATCATCAATACCAACAACACATTAATTATATGGCATCCCAGTAAGCTGCTGAGATGCCGGAACAATCATGGGCACAGCACGAGGAACAAGTTCAGTGGCAGGCCAGCTTGAGAGCTGTTGAAATGCCAGAGCATGGGGATCATCAATGCCAACAACATTCTCATTATATGGCATTTCAGCAAGCTGCAGAGATGCCAGAACAATCACGGACACAGCGCAAGGAATAAAATTAGCAGCAGGCCAGCTTGACAGCTGCCAAAACGCTGGAGCAGGTGAATCATCAATGCCAACAACACATTAATTATATGGCATCCCAGTGAGCTGCTGAGATGCCGGAACAATCACAGGCACAGCATGAGGAACAAGTTCAGTGGCAGGCTGTTGAAATGCCAGAACAGGCAAACCATTGACGGCAGCAATTTGCTGAATATAGGCGGATCATCAATGCCAACAACATGCAGACGAAGTTGCGGGCAGAAGCTAGTATCAGTATAAAGATGTTATATATATTTAAAATTATTATTATTATTATTATTATTATTATTAATAATAATAATAATATTTATTATAACAACCTGATGTTATTAATGAAAATAAATAATGAAATTAAACATAATAATAATAATAATAATAATAATAATAATATATCATAATTAATAACACATTATAATAAATAATAAAAGCTATGATAGAAATCAATATAATGTACTATGTACTATTAGAACTACATTATAGTACATTAGTAATGAATACAATAATATAGTCAATATTCTACTATACCATTATAGTTAATGATCATTGAAATGATTTCCTATTTTCTGTGCTCTAACCATGCTGTTGCTGACTTTATACAAACACGTTCAGACTTTTATTTAGGTTAAATATCTATTTTATCGGCTGATGATATAAAATGATCCCTTTCTCAGCTCGTACATGAGAAGAATCTGATTTATTGTAATTTAATTTCGATTGTCACTCAGCACCACCCGGACATGACACTTATGGGAATGGAATGTGTCAGTAAATTCACAGGTAGCGCCGAGCTAGTCAAAGGTAGACTCAAGGAGGAATGAATTATTTTCTAACCAGCCATGCATAATTAATATAGGTTGCTAATGAAAGCAGAGTCATTTAAAAAAATAATAACGCATGTATAATTTCCTAAAATACACCCTGTCTTTTTGCCACCCTACCAAATGGCTTTAGACATACATAATGAATTATTTATATTATTCATGAAATCCAATTTAGTTGGATGTCTAATTTCAAGATTCATCCTCTATGAAAAGTATTGCATCATTTCCTCCTATGTCTTGACCATCGCACACTTGAAATAATGACCTGTCAAATATATCCCGCTCTTCCTCCTTAAAATAAGATATGACACATTTAATTCTTATTTAATACCATTATCATCATTGCATTAATTGTGATCGACTGTCAAAATGTTACTATATATTAACACCGGTGAATGGGTAAAATACGGAGTTGTATGCTAAATAAATCCCTAAAAATGTCACCATGACGCTCAACATAACAATGGGAAGACTTATTAATATAGACCCTTGATTGGCTGCTATATAAAGATACTACCTTTCCCTTCTTATTGTCATCTCCTTCCATGGTAGACAATGACTCCAGTAAACAACATAATAATTTTTAGGATATGTTATTATTTCCAAAATTTTTCTCAAAAATTTATCTTGTGGCCCAACATGGTTAGATTTTTTTTTTTTTTTTTTTTTCTAAAAAGAGAAAATGCACCTATGGCAAATGACTGAATTTTATGTCCTCCCCAAAGCAAAAAGAAGGACAAAACTACCGAAAAAGTTTGAATCCAGTTGGAATTGGATCCTCAATTGTTAGAATCCATGCTGTGTAGTGAATCACTAAAGTAGCCAGAGGATTTTTTTTTAATCCTCTGGCTACTTAGTCCCCCCTGGTGTCCACTTACCTCCAGAGATGGCTGGTCCGGTGCTTTCCTTCTTCCTGGCCTCGCTCCCTTCGCTGCCCCCTCCCTGCCAGGTTAGGAGAGTGTGGGCGGTTACTGGGAGGAGAGATGTCACGTCTCCCCGCCCTGTACCCTCCCACACTCTAAGCCACAAGCCCCGCCTACCTAGCGCTTTAAACACTAACCTGAGAGGCGAGGCAGCAAGGCAAGAAGAAGGAGGGCACCGGAGCAGCCATCTCTAGAGATAAGTAGCTGCTAGAGATGTTTAGTTTAGCCTCCCATTAGAATGAATGGAGGCAGCCGGCGCGCAGGGGGTTAAGGCTGTGTGCCGGCTGCTTCCATTCATTCCTATGGAACTGCAGCGGAGCCTTCACACTGAGTATACAGCGTATACTCAGTGTGAAGGCTAAGCAAAGCATTGTGGGAAAAGATCACCGATCTCGATCCCACATAAAAAGATCGTGTTCGGAATTCCGATCGCGATCGTGAAATTTTCTCGTTCGCCGATCGGAATCCGATCTTTTCCGAACACGATCGCTCAACCCTAATGGTTGCCAAAAATTATCAAAATCTATTTTTTTTAATTAACCCCTTGTTTATAAGATGGGGCAAGAAAAGGGTTGGAGGAAATTAAATGTGGATCATGTGAGTTAAGGCAAATGGTATTATACCTAAGGGTAAGTTCACACTGAGTTTTTTGGTCAGGATTTTGAGGCCGTATCCGCCTCAAAATCCTGACCAAAAAGACTGTTCCCATTGAAATCAATGGGAGCCAATCAGGAGCTTGTTCTGGCACCCGGAAAAAGAAGCGAGGTGCTCATTCTTCAGGCCGTTTCGCCTCATGATTCGGCCTGAAGCCAGTCCCTCCTCCCAACTAGGCCTATTCATTGGGCCTAATCTGGAGCGGAGTGCGTGGCTGAATGCTGATGCGGTGCACCGGGTTTCAGTCGCGGCTACCCGTCTTTTGGACCGGAACATGAGGCAGCCTCCTCTTCAGGTTCCGGTCCAAAAACCCCATCTGAACTTACCCTAAGAACAATAAACTTCCATCTGGAATCCTACATAACCTCTTTGGTCCCCTTTATCCTGTTTTTGTCACATGACCTATGAATGCCAACAGTCTATGTATTTCCTTGGGGCTATTGTTAATTTGCAGTTGGTCAGTCAGTCACTATTCCTCTCTGGCCTCCTTCACCCCACGAGACACAAAAAAACTTTAAAAAGTTTTGAAAAAAGTCTAAAAATCTATAAATACATTCCTCCTTAGGGTGCATTCACACTGAGTAAACGCTAGCTTATTCTGAACGTAAAACACGTTCAGAATAAGCGGCGTCTAAAGCAGCTCCATTCATTTCTATGGGAGCGGGGATACGAGCGCTCCCCATAGAAATGAATGGGCTGCTTCTTTCACTCCGTGCAGTCCCATTGAAGTGAATGGGGAGTGCCGGCGTATACGGCAAGCTCTGCTCATGCCGGAGCGTACACGCCGGCACTCCCCATTCACTTCAATGGGACTGCACGGAGTGAAAGAAGCAGCCCATTCATTTCTATGGGAAGCGCTCGTATCCCCGCTCCCATAGAAATGAATGGAGCTGCTTTAGACGCCACTTATTCTGAACGTGTTTTACGTTCAGAATAAGCTAGCGTTTACTCAGTGTGAATGCACCCTTACTTTTACTTTGGATTGAACATCTCCTGATACAATATTTGGGTGACGAGATGAACAGCTTTTCAAAACAACATTATTAACCCCACAAGACACAAGGCAAGTAGTGAAGAGGCCACAGCAATCTTATTAAAGCTGCAGTCTTTTCAAACATCAAGGTACATGGTGCACTGAGGATAGGTTTAGAGATAAGAAAACAGGTTCTTAAGAACTGGGTTCGACCTGATTTTTGCAAAGATTTTGGCTTCAAATTAACCTAAACTTTTTGAAGTTCATTTTGCACAAACCAGCATCAGTAAGTATGGATCATGACCTTGGATAGCAAGTGGAATTCCCATAATGCTTTGCAAACAGCCCTCATGACAGGGGAAGAAAATCATGAAGGAATATATTGCTAAGGTCACTGATGGCTCAGTGGCATTATAAAAAGCTTAGGCAGGAAGGGAAAGTATCCTTGAGGGAGAGATTAGACAGATAAGAACATCTCAGATAGTCAGACTGAGAGAGATAGAAATAACAAATACACACACTATCTATACATTGTTGGGTAATGTAGTGTCTACAATGTGGCCCACTAGAGCACCAGAGGATCTTCTAGTGGGACTAGGCTAAAACACAATAATGGTTCAACAGAAGAACCCAACTTTCAATGGTACTATGATCTATTTTCTACGGGTTGGTGGGCCTCCAGAATTATTTTATCTGGTGGTTCCAAGAAGCCTCAGTCCAACACTGTTAGGACGAACTGGAAAAGAAGATTTGATTTAATTAATAGCAAGATATAAGAGATTGGAGTCACAATGTCGCAATGTCACACTGTTAGAGCAGCAGTCCATGCTGTGTTTGTCAGTGTGCTATTGTCTATATTGCAGCAGCCACATTGATCAATATCGTTCAAACTCAGTTCTAAGAGTCAAAACATTCAAATTCAATTTGTGTCTGAGATTAGGGTCAGGGGATAATCATACACATTAGGGAGAGTGTGTGCCTACATAGGCGTACGGAGACTTACAAGTCATTCCTGCTACGCTAGGGATTCTGGGGAAAAAAAATGCAAATCTATTCTCCAGGATGTAATTAGGAGAACAGTGCCTCTGTATGCTGCCCTCTACGGGCAGCCCCCTTAACATCATGCATGACTCAGTTAATAAGCCTACTGACATGATGCGGGGTTTATTGCCAAATTAGTGTTTCTATTCCAAAAGGAACAGATTCCCAGCTATGGACAGTGCTGTTTTGGTCTTTTAGACCTTGTCAGCATAGCGCAGGGATACTGATTTGGCAGAGTGTGAGACTATAGACCAGGGTCATGGGAAAATCATACATATTAGGGAGAGTGTGTGCCTACATAGGCGTACGGAGACTTACAAGTCATTCCTGTTCCGCTAGGGATTCTGGGTAAAAAATATGCAAATCTATTCTCCAGGATGTAATTAGGAGAACAGTGCCTCTGTATGCTGCCCTATAGATTTGCATATTTGCAGGAATGACTTGTCAGTCTCCATACGCCTACGTAGGCACACACTCTCCCTAATGTGTATGATTATCCCCTGACCCTGGTCTATAGTCTCTCACTCTGCCAAATTAGTATCCCTGCGCTATGCTGATGAGGTCCAAAAGACCGGAACAGTGATGTCCATAGCTTGGAATCTGTTCCTTTTGGAATAGGAATACTAATTTGGAAATAAACCCCGCATCATGTCAGTAGGCTTATTAACTGAGTCATGCATGATATTAAGGGGGCTGCCCCTAGAGGGTGACATACAGAGGCACTGTTCTAATTACATCCTGGAGAATAGATTTGCATGTCTGAGATTAAGAATAGACAATTCTGTCATTTTCCCTGGCATTTCTTCTGTATATATATCTGTCATTTGACATTATTTTTATACACTACATATGTACTACACTAGTATCTCTTTAATTGACTGAATTTTGTTGCATCGAAGTGGCAAAGTAAAAAGGTGGATGGTCCCAACTGTAGGCAAAGGCATAAAATTATAGAAGAAACCAAGAAAAGATGAGATTGTGGAGTATATGGCTCACTCACCATCTCAGTCAAAGGATGATGATGAAAGTGACTCCATGACTTTAAGTCAGGCTTAAGCAACTTCAGTGCATTCCTCCTCCTCTGACTGTTATTACAGCTACCACCTGTTTACCCGTAGCTATTAGAGATGAGCGAACACTGTTCGGATCAGCCGTTCCGAACAGCACGCTCCCATAGAAATGAATGGAAGCAGCTGGCACGTACACTTTGTCGGCGGGTGGTCGCTTAACCCCCCGCGTGCCGGCTATGTCCATTCATTTCTATGGGAGCATGCTGTTCGGAACGGCTGTTCCGAACAGTGTTCGCTCATCTCTAGTAGCTATATCTGCTGATGACATTGCTAAGTCTATGTTTGCCTTAAAGAGATAGAAAGGCGATTGAAGCCCTCAGAGCATCCCCCACAACTTTTTGCACTGTCGGTCTATAACAAACCAGTAAAACCTTAGGCTCGAATGGGCAAACCCAAACCAAATTTTGAAAGGTTTGCTAAATCAAAAATTTAATCTCGAATTTTAATAACGCATTTAAAAAATTATATCTTTTCTTAAACTTTTTGTTAAGCTCGAGGGTAAAAGGTTAAAGATTTTTCCTGCATGTGGGAGAGCCGAGCCTAAAATAAGGAAAAAAAAAAAAGGAATATATAGATTTTAATAGGACCCTATCCAACAATGTACTGCAAGTAACAGTCTATGACAGACGACGCATTACACGGTCTAAAAAAGAAAATTAAAAAAGATTGGAATGAGAAGCGGGGCTTTATCCGGCATCCAGAGGGAGAATGTTTCCCCGGCTAACACCTTGGGAGTAAGGTATGATATCATTGTGCATGTAAATTCAATCTCGAAAATCACTAATGATAGTTTGGAAATATTGGCAGTCATCCAGACAGATCGTCGAGCTCAGCAGAAGGAAAGAAAGAAAAAGGCGACTTTTTATAAGATAACATTTTATTTTACCTTGATAGTCTCCATACCTTTCTATCACCGCGGAACACAATGGATTTACCGTGGATGATATTATTTATTATTACCGGGAGAGCCAATTACCAAGTAGCTGTGATTATGGCTTAATGCACACAAATCAACTATGTTCACCGGAAGGGAGTTGTATAGAGATGTAATATGGCGCCTGCAGACTGCTACTAGTTCTACTCAACTTCTGCGCGCCTCCGACTTCATAATATAGGAATATTTTAAAATATTTGCAGCATGCTCTGTCAAATGTCATCCTTTGGCTTTACTCATCTCAAAAAGGGTGTATATTGTTTTGCGATACTCTGTCACAAGATGTCTATCCTCTATGTGTGGCCCTCCCAGTGGTTGGTGTGGGAATTGCAGGGTTCCAAGGATTTTGTTAGAATGTTGCAATATTGTAATGAGTTTGAATTGAATTGAAATTCTTGAGAAATTGAAGTCTTCCAAAAAAAGAGCAAAGGTAAGGGTGGAAATAGGTGTATTGTAAAGTTAAAAACATCAGGTATAAAATAACCCAATAATTCAGCATTGTGAGGAGGTCTTTGGTTTCCATGTACAGTTGTGCTTTACTTGCATTCCTCATAGTTGGACATGTCTAGATATTATATGTGTGTCTCAAGTAGAGTACAGCAAACAGATTCTTATCAAATCAGATTTGACCCAGATTTTTCAAAATTTTCAAGGTCGACCCGAACCCAAAACCTTTGGGGTTGACCCAATCACAAACCACCCAGAGTATAATAAGTGGAGGCGCAAAGATGAGTAAAAATAACAATTATATTCACTTTGCCTCAGCTATTCTGAGGACTCCCATAGTCCCCCATCTTCCGGGTCTTTTGTCACAAGGCCCAGAGTCACTCCTGAGGCCTGATTGAACCTCAGTGCTCCAACATCATATTGCTGGGTCAAAATTCAGCCCAAAACCAACCTGAGCCGAACCTAACGATTATTTGTCAAGCAAACAGTGTGAGTTAGCCCATTTCTAGTCTGGGGATGATTAGCTTATCAAGACAATATTATTTCACCAAATGATGCCCAATATATCTGACCACCCATTGTGGTCATGTGAATTGCAGCCTGTCAAGATTTTGTAGCATGTTGTGATATTGCATCGAGTTACCGTATATACTCGAGTATAAGACGACCCGAATATAAGCTGAGGCCCCTAATTTTACCACAAAAAAACTGGGAAAACTTATTGACTCGAGTATAAGCCGAGGGGGGGAACTGCAGCAGCTACTGGAAAATTTCAGAAATGAAAATGGTCAGAGTTTTTGGGTGCAGTAGTTGCTGGGGAAGGGGAGGGGGGGTTTTGGTTGTCTGTCTGCCCCTTCCCTTAGCTTGAGGACTGAGTTTTTTTGCCCCACTTGGAATTCAGCCTGGCTGACTATAGGGTATCTGCGGTGCTCCTATTAACCCCTTCCTGACAGAACAGGAGCACTGCAGATCCCCTATATTCAGTAGACCGGGCACTGTCAGACACAGGGATACCTAATGTGTTTGTGTTTCACAGTCATTTTCTACTTTTATATGTATTCTAGGGAAAGGAGGGATTTACAACTTTTATTTACTTTGTTTATTTTATTTTTTTAAGTTTCTTTTTTTCCCACTAGTTTATGGGAGATTCTATACATTACTATTACGGCTGGTCATAGACCCCCCCTTCCCCCCACAAAAAAAAAAAAATTATAATTTTTTTTTTTACTTGACTCGAGTATAAGCCGAGGGGGGCTTTTTCAGCACAAAAACTGTGCTGAAAAATTTGGCTTATACCCGAGAATATACGGTAGTTCATGAGTACAATTGTTATCTGTATATTCAGCTCTATCAATCTGTAATTGTATAGTTAAAAACATCTCCAAAATTTTTTCCTGGTACTTTATATTACACATGTTGGTCATTTAATTCCAGTGTCTCTGCTCAAGTTGTTGTTCAAGGTAAGGAATTCTAAATGTCCCTCATCACCATAAAATGTCACCAATTTCAGCATACTACTTGGTGATTGGTTAGTCATAATTTTTTTTCCTCCTGTCCCTTTTTAGATGGATAACTTTAGTCTCAATTCCTTACTTTTACTTTGGCTTGAACATGTCCTGATATAATATGCGAGTCACAAGATGAACAGCTTTTCAAAACAACACTATTCC
Organism: Leptodactylus fuscus; assembly: GCF_031893055.1. Lineage (NCBI taxonomy): Eukaryota > Metazoa > Chordata > Amphibia > Anura > Leptodactylidae > Leptodactylus > Leptodactylus fuscus. The sequence goes on along the minus strand of NC_134267.1, from coordinate 229,928,500 downwards.
ACATTATGGTATCGCACAGTGATATCCTATGTGTGGCCAACCAGTGGTTGTGTCGTGAACTGCAGCTTGTCATAGGTTTTGCTAGCAAGTCGTAACACTGTATTGATTTGGTTTCGTGAGAGATTAAAGCCCTTAACCCAATTGGAGATCCACTGTTGTAAATACAACTTTCTGTGGCAGAATGATACGCAATACTTACCACTGATGCCTCTATAGTATTCAGGAGCTAGGATATATCTGATATGATTATGGGGGCGGCCATCTTGCCTGATCTTCTCCTATGCTCTCTTAACAACATTTAGTGATATATTATACCGTACAGCCATGGCTATTGGCAGTAATAATCTGGAGTCAATCAAGTCACAGATGTCTATGGCAGAATTTTCTAGACATGCTCTGTAAGAGGATAGAGAGTAGGTAGTAGTCAGTAATGGATGTAAGGATGGGTCACTATGGGTTTCATATGTAGAGGTGTTAATTTCTATTGTGATCTTCTATATCTTGTCCAAAATGCAATTAGCTTGACTATAGCAATGACAATTTCTAAAGACATTCCCTTTAAGTAGCATCTGCTTCAATTGTAGGTCTATATGCAGTGGCGTAACTAAAGTCTTGGGGGCCCCCTACCTCATCCCTACAGCAAATTCTTGATAGTGATTGTTATGTGAGCTAAGTAGGTTAATCCACCTTAGTGTGGTCAGGGTAATCTGTGGGTCTCATTGGTTTATGAGCCAGATGGAAGCTGCAATCTCAATACTGATGCCAGTGCTAATGGGCCCCCTAAGGCTCCTTGGCCCCGGTGACTGCACTTTCTGCACCCCCTCAAGTTACTCCTCTGTCTACATGTCAACTGTATACACTGGGTCAAAGCGTCATGACATCGGTGCATCCCACGTGACCACTGAGGCCCAATCACAGACCTCAATGGTTACTCCAGGGTGCGTGGCTTCACCTAGAGGCTGATAGAGTTCTGAAAAGGATGCTGGGGGACCACAGACGCCCCAGGAGAGGTGAGACAAGATGAGTATACCTGTCTGCTATTTTTACTCACTTCCCCAGGGCCTCCACTTATTATACTCAGGAGTGTAAGTTAACCCTAGAGTATAATAGTCTTTTGTGGATGAATAATTTGGAAAATTCTGGTTGACTCCAGGTCAAAGTAAATTGGTTTGCTCATCCTCTTTGAGACAACTGTCAAAAATTACATTGAAAAGTGGTCTTTTACACTGTCTACCAATAAGTATTTGGAAACCTGTGGTCTGAGCGACACAAGCGGCAATTACAGCCTCAACCCTCCGGAGCATGCTTTCCACAAGTCCTTGTATGACGGCTAGTGGTATTTTATTCCATTCGGCTTGGAGAAGACAGGTACGTTTTTTCACCAATTTTGGATGGCCCCTTAGTTTGGCAATCCAACTCGTCCCAGAGATGCTCGATAGGGTTCAGGTCTGGGCACTGGGCAGGCCAGTGCAGTCGGTTAACTTGATTGTCACTGTTCCAAGCCATGGTAGACCTCGCTATATGACAGCTGGAAGTAACATTGGTCTGACCCATAGAACTTCCATACTGTAGGAAGCACACTGTTATCTAAAATAGTGCAATGGGTGTCAGCGTTGAGTTTACCATGTACTGGGACCAAGGTTTCCAGTCCATACCAGGAGAAACACCCCCAGACCATAACTCCACCTCCGCCAAACTTTGCTGGGTGTCCAAATACTTATTGGTAGACACTGTAGTAGGGTGGTCTTCCCATAGAGGGAAGCCAGTATACGTCATATATTTTGGAACTGAAAAACTGTCACATAAAGGAGGTTTTACTGTAGATAGATAGATAGATAGATAGGAGATAGATAATAGATAGATAGGTATGAGATAGATGATAGATAGATAGATAGATAGATAGGAGATAGATAATAGATAGATAGATAGATAAATAGATAGGTATGAGATAGATAGATAGATTGATAGATAGATAGATAGGAGATAGATAATAGATAGATAGGTATGAGATAGATGATAGATATATAGATAGATAGATAGATAGATAGATAGATAGATAGATAGATAGATAGATAGATAGATAGATAGATAGATAGATAGATGATATAGATAGATAGATGATAGATAGATAGATAGATAGATAGATAGATAGATAGATAGATAGATGATAGATAGATAGATAGATAGATAGATAGACAGACTGATTAAACCACTGTTCCTTTTGGCTTCCATAACACTGATTCAGTTCTACATTGATTGGTACCAATGGCCATTAACATTCAGTGCATTGGCCCCAAATGCCAAGATAATTTAAGTATCCTCCGTAACCGCTTAGCATGCTTTTGTAGTCTAAACTGTTATTTTATTTAATTAAACATTACAGGGAAAGGAAAACGATGGAGAGATATTCCCAGTATACAGAAATTTGTTTAGAATTATCGCTATACCGTATGAATATTAATATCAGGTTGGAGTCCCAGCTTTACTTCTATACCTTTGACATTTGGTAGAGTAGAAGTCTTCAAGGAACTATCCATGGTCCTGAAAGATTTGAGGAATCTTAACTACATTTTTTTTGTAATTTTTTTTTTTTTTACCTGAATTTATTTTTTAAGATGAGTGGAATTCATTTATTTTTCATCGTATCACTGCCCCTTCTTCCCGATGCCGAGAGCGCTAATTATTGGAAATTAAAAAAAAATATATCAGATGTGACATTCATGAATTCAATTCACTGAATCTATTGGGATGTTGATCTTCCTTAGGCAGGAGCCCGAAACATTGCCCAATGGACTTCGCAATAAAAACAAAAGATTCCGAACTTCCACGGTATGAAAATATTATTTTCCGAAGAGAGTAATCTGTCAAACTAATGATACTTTTATGAAATGGAAGGGAACAGTAGGGGATTCATAGATTAAATGCTTTGGGGAAAATAACACATACAAACACAAAAATAAAGACTGCTGTCTCGATTCGCTTTGAACATGGAAGACGCTCTGCACTTTTCCACATCTTTATAATTTAAATTTATAATGATATCATCAGCTGAGAGACTTTCATTAGTGATGGGTAATTATCTTGTTAAACTTTCAGAAATGTTCATCAAAGTCAGCGAGCGAAGGAGCTGGCCCAAGACTACACGCGATAAAAAAAAAATCATACAAAAATAGCTTCTTTTTTTCATTTAATAAGATTTTTGAGTCACGTGATAACCAGATTCTAGAAGCCTATCCTCGTTTTGAATTTCGATCTGTAGCTTAGATACGGTACTGTGCAAATGGTTTAGACAGGTGCGGAACAGGAATGGTTCCATTCACATCTGTGTTCAGGTTTCCATTTGGGGAGTTCGCTTTGGGAAACCTGTATGCATTAAAAATTAGTTATCTGAGAAACTCATGGACCTCATAGACTATCATGGGGTCCATGTGGTTTCTGATCAGTTTCCACACGAAACAGCAAGAAGCACTTTTCTCTCCACAAGTTCCGGAAACCACACGGACCTTGTTATAGTCTATGGGGTCCGTGTGATTTCCTTAGGTAACCACTTTTTTTATGCGTATAGGTTTCCATTGAGAGGGTCCCCAAGCGGACTCCCCGAATGGAAACCCAAACACAGATGTGAATGGGGCCTTAGTCATTTATTTTTTATTAATCGGAGATCGGATTTTAAAAGCAATCCTATTCACTATACAGCATGGAATCTAACAATTGAACGCTTTAATTGTTAGAATCCACACTGTGTAGTGAATCACTAAGCAGCCAGAAGATTTTTTTTTAATCCTCTGGCTACTTAGTCCCCCCTTGGTGTCCACTTACCTGCAGAGATGGCTGCTCCGGTGACGGTGTTCTTCTTCGCCTCACTGTCGCTCCACGCTGCTCTTCTTGCCTCCCTGACCCCGCCTCCCAGATTAGGAGAGTGTGGGCAGGTACTGGGAGGGGAGACGTCACATCTCTCCACCCTGTACCCACCCACACTCTCCTAAGCCACAAGCCCCGCCTTCCTAGCGCTTTAAACACTAACTTGGGAGCCAGTGGCAGCGAGGCGAAGAAGAGCAGCATGGAGCGGCAGCGAGGCGAAGAAGGAGAACACTGGGCACCGGAGCAGCCATCTCTAGAGGTAAGTAGCTACTAGAGATGTTAGTTTAGTCACCCATTAGAATGAATGGAGGCAGCCGATGCGCAGGGGGTTAAGGCTGTGTGCCGGCTGCTTCCATTCATTCCTATGGAACCGCAGCGGAGCCTTCACACTGAGTATACCCTCCACTCAGAATGAGCGGAGCGTATACTCAGTGTGAAGGCTAAGCAAAGCATTGTGGGAAATAGTACCGATTCGATCCCACCTAAAAAGATCGTGTTCAATATTCCAATCGCGATCGTGAAATTTTCTCGATCGCTGATCGGAATCCGATCTTTTCCGAACACGATCGCTCAGCCCTAGTCATAACTTGCTTTGGAGACACAATCCCTTGTGATGTAATATGAGATAAAATAGGGTCAAGATAAAGGAGGAGATGAATGGATGAAGGCAGTGGTATAACTAGGAATGGTGGGGGCCCCGTGGTGAACTTTTGACATGGGGCTCGCCTTCGAAGACCCCAACCGACCCCCCCCCCCCTTTCTAGCATGAACTCTTATGGTGAACTGTTATGAACATAGTGGCCCCTGCACACAGTATTATCCCCATAGTGGCCCCTGCACACAGTATTATCCCCCATAGTGGCCCCTGCACACAGTATTATTCCACATTGTGGCCCCTGCACACAGTATTATGCCCCATAGTGGCCCCTGCACACAGTATTATTCCACATTGTGGCCCCTGCACACAGTATTATACCCCATAGTCGCCCCTGCACACAGTATTATCCCCAATAGTGGCCCCTGCACACAGTATTATCCCCCATAGTCACCCCTGCACACAGTATTATCCCCAATAGTGGCCCCTGCACACAGTATTATGTCCCATAGTGGCCCCTGAACACAGTATTATGCCCCATAGTGGCCCCTGAACACAGTATTATGTCCCTTAGTGGCCCCTGCACACAGTATTATGTCCCTTAGTGGCCCCTGCACACAGTATTATGCCCCATAGTGGCCCCTGCACACAGTATTATGCCCCATAGTGTTATGGTCAGCAGGGTTTATTAAAAAAAACTAAAATGAAAACCCTACGGAGCCCTCTGGGCCACTGACTACTAACCAACCTGGTGTGAACACAGGCTAACAGTTCCTGTCACTGCAGCTAAAATAAAGAACCAGGTGTGCTCTGTTAATATTCACAGAGCCCTGTGCAGTCAGAGCAGCCGCACAAATAAACAAACTGGCTAGCCTGAACTCCAGGACTAGCCAGAGACCAAATAAACCCTGTGTGCAGTTGTTCCACCCAACCACCCAAGCAACTACTGCCAAGCCCACTCCCAGTCACCCTGTCTGAGAAGTATTACTAGCTGCCCCAACAGAGTTGTACCACAAACACACAAGGCAGCATGCTGCCTGACTAACTGGAAATGCTAGCTCAGGGGTCATTTGCTAACTAGGGCAATTCTAATAAGATTTCTGGCAGGAACCCAAGCACACACACAACACACATCATTTCAGGTTTGGAATGAGATCATAGAGCGCCCGGCGTCCAGACCAGCCCCCTTATACAGGCAAGGGGCGGTGACCAGCAAATAGCCCAGCTGCCCAATCCGAGCGTCTATTGGTCGACACACATGTCGATCACCCAGTCGACCACGCCCGGCTGCTGCAAGGCAGTTTAACCCCTGCAACCCTGGATTGTGTAGAGTAACAGGCAGCGGCGCCCATATCATGGCCGCAGTTACTGCACAATCCTAACACATAGTGACTCCTGCACACAGTATTATCCCCCATAGTGGCCCCTGCACACAGTATTATGTCCCTTAGTGGCCCCTGCACACAGTATTATCCCCATAGTGGCCCCTGCACACAGTATTATTCCCCATAGTGGCTCCTGCACACAGTATTATGCCCCATACTTTCCCCTGCATACAGTTTTTTGTCCCATTGTGGACCACCCATGAACAATTATTATACTCTGGGGTCTTTTCAGAGTATAATAATCGGAGATTCAGGGGAGGATACAAACATAAAAAAAACCTGTTACTTACCTCTCCCTGGCTCCGGCGCACTCCTCGCTGATGTCGGCCATCTTCAATGAGAAGAGACGTCACTTGAGCTGGGATTGCGTTGCGATGCTTAAGGATGCAAGCCCGGCCCATGTGCTGTCTATGACATCATCAAGTAGGCCCAAAGCCTTCTGGTAAGCAACAGAGTTTTTTATGTTCCCTCACCTCCCCTGGGCCTCCAATAACTATACTCTGGTGTCTGAAAAGACAGTGTTTATGATAGTGTCTGTGGAGTTTGCGGGCCCGTGGTCTCACTTACCGATCCCGGCTCCTGCTCACAGCAGCCTCTGCAGAAGGGCGAGTGCCATCGGCTGTGAGTAGAAGCGGGAGTTGGTAAGTAAATAGGACCCATTACCTGCTGGAGTTACTCCGCAGTGGTAGCAGCTGTCGCCAGGCCCCCTAATGCCCCGGGCCCTGTGGCAGCTGCTACTGCAGCTACCCCAGTAGTTAAACCCCTAGGCGAAGGGCTGGAGAGCATATTCTATGTGTAATGTCCTCTTAAGACTGTCTTTAACCCAATGAATTTTTACGCAGCATCTAAGTCTTGCCAGGAGTGAATGTCTTATGAGAGTTAGCGGCGTTGACAACAACAGAATAATAGAAGGTCGTTGACCGAGTGTAATGTACATATGTGGTGGTCCCAAGACATTGGCATGGACATGTAAGGAGAAGTCAAGTTCTCTTCCGTTTTTTTTTTGTAAATTAGTACTTGTGGTTAACCGCAGTTTGCGGAATCAGAATAGCAACTCATTATAAAGACTTGGAACTCTCGAGCTCTCGACTTTTTTTTCCCACAGGAGTTTCAGAAAAAGCAAAACTCATTAGGAAGAGTTATTTTAAGGAAAACCACCGTGGGTAAATATTGCTGAGCATCCAACATCACTGAGGCGCGTTCTGCGCCCATAAGTGGATACGGGATGTTTTATTTAACCGCGGTCAGCCTCTATTGTGTGACAGTTCGCTCCTAACTTTATCTTTTCCGATTGCGATAAGTTGTAAGAAAAAAAAAAACAAAAAAAAAAAAACTGCCAAGTCAAATGCCAAGAAGAACAAAGTCAATGCCTCTTGCCCTTGTCATCGCACCTGAAGACTCGCTCGTTGAGAAGGACTTAATTGACTTCACTGAAGCAGATCCAATTCCGAGGTTTATTCCGAATATCCTTAGTTCACAAGTTACACAGCTAAATCTGTCCCATTACTACTCAATTTTTGTTAGACCTGATTTGACACTTAGACAGAATGAGATCACCCGGATGGGTTTTAATGTATTTTTATTGGATTTTATTTCGGTTTTAGATACCATAATAGCTGGAACGCTCCGGGAAGGAAATGAAGGCTTTGTTTCCCTCTCTCATCCTCTTCCTCTCGGGGTGGTGAAAGTCAACCAGGCATCATGGCGTCTTATCCAACCTTGGGGATATGGATATTCCTACAGATATCATTGGACATTTGAATTCATTTCGGGTGACATTTGTCCTTCATTGTCAATATACTTTCTCATTCTGAACATATATTAATGTATAACTGAATGGAAGTTATCGGAGTGAATGGGACTGGGATGGGAAAATGTCACACATCATTAAAAGATCAAATTTATTACAGAATGTAAATTAAAAAAACTTTCAAAATATAAATAATCCATCCGTTTCCTACAATGATTGGGCAGATCGCCTATAAAACGCTCTGCCTGATCGCTGACCCAACTATAAGACTGTACAGTCCACTTTGCATGAATGTGAATGTAACATGAGGTTTTATGGGACTATGGCGAGGCTCTTCTTCCTTTTCTCAGGCCACTGAAATGTCCAATGGTGATGGGCCTAGAGATGAGCGAACAGTAAAATGTTCGAGGTTCGATATTTGTTTCGAGTAGCCCCTCAATATTTAACTACTCGAATCGAATATCGAACCCTATTATAGTCTATGGGGGGAAAATGCTCGTTTCAGGGGTAGGCAACATTCGATCAAATTATACTTACAAAGTCCACGAGTGAGGGTCGGGCTGGATCCTCCGAGAAGTCTTCTCCATGCAGCGTCCCCGCGGTGTCTTCCGGCTCTTCATTCACTCTGCCAGGCATCGGGCCTGGGCAGAGCAGACTGCGCATGCCCGCACTACAAGCGGACATGCACAGTCGGCTCTGCTCAGGCCCGATGCCTGGAAGAGTGAATTCAGAGCTGGAAGACACCGCGGGGACGCTGCACGGAGAAGACTTCTAAAGGTAGGAGAAGAACCAGCGTTGATTGGCTGACTATATAGCATTTGGCCAATCAAGGCTGGTTCTACATCAAACTTTTACATTCGAATAGCGAGTGGTACTCAATCGAGTACGAGTATTTTGAATACAGTAGTATTCGATCGAATACCTACTCGGTCGAGTACTACTCGCTCATCTCTAAACACGACCATGATGCAACTCAGTCCTATTCAAAATGAATGTAATACCAAGAGCAGCCACTATGCAATGTACATCCCTGTGCTTGGTAAGCAGTGGAGAGGCTGCAGCAATTAATATCACAGTTCTACAAACCTATGTGACATTTATGCTATCCTAGACCACTAGAGAAGTTAAAGGGGTTGGCCACTTTCAGACCAATATTGACAAACAAATGTACAATAAAAAGTTGTACAATTTTCCAATATACTTTCTGTATCAATTCCTCACAGTTTACTAGATTTCGGCTCGCTGTCATTCATTCAGAGGCAAAGAGGCAAATAAGGGAGCACTAGACTTAGAGGGGCTACTAATGGAAGCATTATACTGTGAGGAGCAAGTAAGGGAGCATTATGAGGGGCCAATAGGGAAGCACTATATTGTGAGGGGCCACTAATGGATGCATTAAGCTTTGAGGGGCCAATAATGGAAGACTCATACTGTGAAGGACCCCTAATGGATGCATTATGTTTTGAGGGGACAATAATGGAAGCATTATACTGTGAGGGGCCACTACTGAAAGCATTATACTATGAGGAGCCCATAGGAGAGCATTATACTGTGAGGAGTCAATAAAGGAGCGAGCACTACACTCTGAGGGGCCACTAATGGAAACATTATACTGTGAGGAGCAAATAAGGGAGCATTATGAGGGGCCAATAAGGAAGCACTATATTGTGAGGGACCACTAATGGATGCATTATGCTTTGAAGGGCCAATAATGGAAGACTCATATGATACTGAGACTACAAATGATACTGAGCAGTAAAGGTAAGTTCAGACGGGGTTTTTTGGACGGGAACCTGAGACGGAGGCTGCCTCAGGTTCTGGTCCAAAAGCCAGGTAGCCGTGATTGAAAGCCAGTGGACTGCACCAACATCCAGCCGCACACTCTGCTCCGGATTATGCCCAATGAATGGGCCTAGTCCGGAGGAGGGAGTGTCTTCAGACGGAATCACAAGGCGACTCAGCCTGAAGAATGAGCATCTCACTTTTTATTTCCGGGAGCCCCTGTCTGAATTTACCCTAAGGCCTCCCCTTCAGGCAGTGGAGAGACATCAGTGTTGAAACTAATGGCACCAATATTTCTGGCAAGCCGTGCACATACCGATAAAGCTGGTCAGTATCTAATACTGACAACTATCCGAGGATGTGAAAGGTTCTTTTTAGGCCATAGCATAATCACCGCAATTCTTACAGTCTGTGCATAGTGAATGGAATTCTAAGTAATCCTATCCACACATTACAGAGAATAATCTCTCTCTTTTCCAGTACAGTTGAATTTTTCTCTCTCGCCCCCCCCCCCCCCCATTCCCAAGTAACTAGTACAGTTAGTTTAGGTACCTGATGTGCAATTTAAGCTTTTCGAACATTAGAAAGGCGGTGCCAGGGGAAGGGGAAGGGGAAGGGGAAGGGGAAGGGGAAGGGGGGGGGGTGATTCAGAGCTCCAATCAGAGACAGCTCAGAATCACACCCCTTATCTGTTTCTGCCTGACACTGCCCTCCTTATATCACTAGACTAAATAGCATATCAGCCTCAAAACTAACTGCACTCATTTCTCTGGAATGATAGGGGCTAGAGAAAAAAATTCAACTGTGGCAGATTCAATTGAGCTGGACTTGTTGGAGGATGTTAAAGGTCCTCTTTAAGTGTGTTCAGCCCTCTGCCTGGTGCCTGAGCAATAAGGTTCCTAGCATGCTCGATCTTCTGTAAGCGCATAATTTTGCACGTGCAATTTTGCGGCCACAAAATTACATCCGTTATATGCCCATAACGACCCATTGAAATGAACGGGATCTGTTTTGAGCGCTCACATTCTGACATGTATATGTGCCAGAATGCGAGCGCGGTAACTCCGTGTGAACTGGCCCTAAGAGGTAAAGTCAAATCACTTTGGTAGTGCAAGTCCTGTACAAGTCGTCAGTCGGTGTTAATTCATATACGTTACATGATGTAATTCTCCCAGTCATAGTAAAGTTCTCTCTTGGTGTTCCTATTTAGTTTAGAGAGGTGGCCCAAAGTAAAACTAGTTTAGTAGTGCAGGGGGCCTACAATCCACTGATCATGTTAATGTATTCAATGTTGTTAGTATTCAAGTCCTATAAAAGTTGTCAGTTGGTGTTAATTCATATATATTTATATTCTGATGCTCCCAGTCCTTTTAATGTTCTTATCTCTTGTTCCTTTTTTTGTGTGTTATCTGTATGCCATTGCTAATATCAGTCCTATAAAAGTATCAGCTGATATGTATCCTATGTTGTTATGAATCATGTTCTGTAAAAGTTGTCTGTCAGTGTTAATTTATGTGTGTTTTCTGTGTTGATGCTTCCACTCCTACAAAAGTTGTTAGCCAGTATTACTCTATTTGCCTGGTCTGTGTTCAGTCCTATAAAAGTCATTCGCCGCTGTTAATATTTGTATCTTGTCTGTTCATTTAGTCCTGTAAAAGTTGCCAGCAGGTGCACCTCTTTATTATACTTTACATTCAAGAAAATGTACAGTTGATTTTAACAAAAAAAAAAGAAAAAAAAAAAAAAACGTGAAATGCTTTGATGAGCAAATTTCTCCTGTTATCCCCGAATTCACCATGAGTCAACCCTTTGTAATATTTAGTAGTCTAAGGCATGACTTTTATTTGGCATAATAGAGAAACCCTTGAGAGGTACAGTCGTAAAACAGCTTTCCCCTATCATTATCCATTAAAGTTTTAGCTTCACGCCTGGATAATCGGAACACGAGGCTACAAACTGTCCTAATAGGAAGCACTTTTTTTTTTTGAAGAGGACGTTGATACGGATGGCGAACCCTTTAACGATATTTTATTTATAAATATAAGAAATTTTTTGAAGTTTTTGGTTCAGATAATGAATAGATAAGATGTAATAGAAAATTAATTATTAGGAAAAATTGGACAGACACTTGTTTTCGAGACTTGGGCTAGGAATTCTTAAGACGTTCCAGTTCCTGGTGGCTTTATTAGGGCAAGCGTTGTCAACAGACTTTGTTCCTTCAGCTTTAAAGTCCTTTTAATAGTTCTCCCTAAAAATTATGTTATTTGTATTAAGCCGCATAAATTGTAATTTAAGTAAAAAGCCTTGAAAATTTTATCAAAAGCATTCAAATGAGTCTCTCCCCAGGTCAGTTAATGAGTTGTCACGAGTTGGCCTCTTTGCTGTAGTGCACCTCCTGCAGACTAAGACAGTTAACCATGTTTTTCATCAAAAGAATCGCTCATTAGTCGAGCTTTCAGAAACGGATTTGATTATAGTTTCGCTTGATAAAGTGAAATATTTTCAGCTCATTAGGATGATTATGATTCAAGGTCATCTTTTGAAGCTAGTCCTGTCAATATAAGATAAATGGGCCCTCATCTTTTCCCTTTCCTTACGTTTTGTCCTTTTTAAACTCTACTGTGTAACAAAAAAAAAAAAAAAAAAAAAGTTCCGTACCCATAATTAATTTTTTCATTCCTCCGCTACAAAGCCGAAAATAATAAGAGAACAAAAGGTTCTGGCTACCAAAAAGTCATTGAAGAACTATTAAGAGATGGAGGAGGCTAACTTGTGTAATAGGAATCAGAAGAAATCCTTGAAAAGTTTCGGCGTTTGAAATCCGGCTATTTTCTCCTTGACCTTTGGAAAGTTTCTCCGTGAGTTTTGCGTGCTCATTTGCATCAGTCTTTTCATGAAAAGTGCAACTTTGTAGGACAAAACCCCCCCAAGAAGTGAATTCCACCTGTTTGGTGGTAGGAAGCGGGCACCGCCAGCTTCTGCCCTATTATCTTTCATTTAGTGACTCACTGCTAATTCAAGGTGTGAAGTGCGGTCAAAAATTATTTTTTTGACTGGCCTCTGAAGTTTACTTTTAACATATATAAAAAGTGACTACTGAATCATAGGGAGCTAAAATATGCCTGGAAACATATGCTTAGATTACCGGAATTACCTCTGAAATTCAAGTCTGAGACTAACGATAAAACTACAAAGACTGGTATGGCTTTGTTAGCGGGTTCTAAAGGGTATATCTGGATAGATGGGCCAAAATTAGAGATGAGCGAACAGTAAAATGTTCGAAGGTTCGATATTCGTTTGGAGTAGCCCCTCAATATTCGACTACTCGAACGAATATCGAACCCTATTATAGTCTATGGGGGGAAAATGCTCGTTTCAGGGGTAGGCAGCGTTCGATCAAATTATACTTACCAAGTTCACGAGTGAGGGTCGGGCTGGATCCTCCGAGAAGTCTTCTCCTTGCAGCTTCCCCGCGGTATCTTCCGGCTCTGAATTCCCTCTGCCAGGCATCGTGCCTGGACAGAGCCGACAGCGCATGCCTGCACTACAAGCGGACATGCACTGTCGGCTCTGCCCAGGCCCGATGCCTGGTAGAGTGAATGAAGAACCGGAAGACGCCGCGGGGAAGCTGCACGGAGAAGACTTCTAAGGTAGGAGAAGAACCAGCGTTGATTGGCTGACTGTATAGCATTCGGCCAATCAATGCTGATTCTGCATCGAACTTTTACATTCAAACAGTGAGTGGTACTCGATAGAGTACGAGTATTTTGAATACCGTAGTATTCAATCGAGTACTACTCGCTCATCTCTAGCCAAAATGCATTCTCACCCCTAAAATACTGCACTTTCGACCACAGAGTGGCCCATAGAACCAAAGATTTTTTCTGTCCAATTCTGCACAAATTTAAAAAAAAATAAAAATAAAAAAAATAAAAAATCGGGCATCCTATAATTTAATGCTGACAGGGGTAACATAGTAGACGTAGTAGTAGGTAATAAAAAGGTGCTCATTTGGTGGTGTTAAGTCCAGGCAGGGGTGTAACTACTGGGGTAGCAGCGGTAGAGGCCGCCACAACGCCCAGGACATTAGGGGGCCCGTAGACAGCCACTACCACAGTGGTTTTTTTTTTTGGTTTTTTTAATAGGTTGTTATGGGCCCTGTTTACGTACTGATCCCAGCTCCTGCTCACAGTCATCGCTGCTTTTCCTTCTGTGGAGACCACTGTGAGCCACAGCCGGGATCGGTAAGGGAACACGAACACTGTCATTACACTCAAGGAGTCTTTTCAGACCCCCGAACATAATGATCAGAGGCCCAGGAGAGGAACATAAAAAACAGTGTTACTTACCTCTCCTGCCTCTGGGCAGGCTTCAGGCCTACATGTGTGATGTCCCTGATGTCACATGGACCAGTCTCAAGTGATAGGGGCCACTATGGGGCATAATAGTGCGAGCAGGAATGAGGGGGAAGGGAAGGTCGGTCAGTCAGGGTCTTCGGCAGGGGTTGGTCAGGGAAGGGCCCATGTCAAAAGTTTGTGTTAAAGTAACTGCAAAGTGGATTTGTGAATCCTATGTCCATTTTGCGGTAAAAACCACAGCGTGGACATGCTGCGATTTCCAAAACCAGCTTGCTTTTGGAAATCGCAGCATGTCAATTATATCTACGGAAATGCCGGCGGCTTCCCCATAGATATAATTGTAATAGAAAGTCCGCGGAGGATAACTCAGTGAACTTTCTGTTTAAAGTGCTGCAGGAAGAACCGGGATGCATTCTTGCCACGTTTTTCCTGCAGCGCTTTATAGCTGCGGGTTGTCCCGTGGGGCCTTAGCCTAAAGGCCATTCCAACATGAGTTTTTCAAATGATAGACTCCCTTTAAACAAATCTCTTCCACGTGCTGCAAGTCAAACCTGCAGCATGTCAATTCTTGATACCTGTTCCACCCAAGGATTTCACTCTCTCTGCAGTTGAAAGTCGCCAGGGTCCTGCAGAGAAACCTACGCCAGAACTCCAACATGAACCATCTGATTTTGAATCTCTATTGCCAGCAGGAAGGAGAATACATTGTAGGATTTCGGCAAGGAAATTCTGCAATCTGCAGACTAGTGGGTCCAAGTTGCAACAAATCCTTTTGTCACGTTGAGGTGCAATCTCCTATACTCTAAATTTCTATACAAAATATATTAAAACTTTTGAAAATTGGTCCAAAAAGTGGGCAAAAACTTTACTTCCGTTTTCCTTTTAGCGGGCTTGCCCCTGTTTTTACATTCTCATTTATTCTGCTCGTGCTTTCAGATTTTGCATGTGAGCCCCTTACACACAGTAAGAGTCTGCAATTAAAGAGCGCTGCAATTATAATATTTTTTTTGTGTCTGTTTTTATTTTTATCTTTTTTTTTTCTGGAAGTTAAGAAGTGTTTTATTTACATTTTAGACCAGGGCTCCATACTGCGACGTTGAGACATTGCTATGCAAATTTGCTCAGCTGTAAAGAACGTTTCCTGCCTAAATGGCAAATGATGACTTAGAAACGTGTATTTGAATATTTCTGAAAAGTCACATATTGCTGTTCTGTTCCAGCAGAATATTGTGCTAACATTTGGCAAAACCATCAGGGGGGATTTTTATGTGTGAAGTAAAAAGATGAATTGTCCAAGAAGAAAGGACCCTACAGCCCACATGATCTTCTCACCACATGCTATTTGTCTGCTGTTTGCCTGCTTTTCAGATTATTGGAAAAAGATATAAAAAAAATCTTTTGGAATTTTTTTATATTTTTTTTTTCAAGAGGGCCCGGAGGATTAGTCAGTCTTCGATACTTTGAGAAGCTTTTGAGAAGGGTCAGGTCATGGCTTGCTTTGGATCCATCTCTAGATGTTTAAAGCAAACAAAAATATATGTTATTGCTCGACAACGAATTTTAAAGGACTAAACAAAAAAAATTACAACTTCCTAAGGATGACAAATCATCTACTTCCCCTCCACGGTTCATAAATAGAGTTCGGCCCCATTACAAGAGAGTATCTTGATCAATTTTAACGATGGACACAGGGTTGAGGGACCTACTCCAGAATGATCATGACCTGATTTACCCCAAAGAGGTTCCACTTTGCCCCCCTTTCAATGCAGCTCATCATTTTTTGAAATGGTGAATTTGGCCAAATTAGAAATTTTGGTGATTGCTTGATACAAATCCAACATATCATTGCACCCCAAAAAATCATGAATGGGTAAAGCTCACCCCCATTACTGGAGTGTGTCTTGATGAGTTTAAAAGGTAGACACATAGGGTTGAGGACCAAGACCAAAATGACCATGACCTGATTTACACCACAGATGTTCCACTTTGCCCCCCTTTGGGGGTATTAAGACAGAGTAAAGTGGCGCTGATTCTGCCACGATAACTCGCGGCAGAATCAGCTCTGATAAAAAAGAATCTCATTGAGTTCAATGGGTTCCGTCTTCCATGTGGAACACGTCGAAATCAATGGGTTCAAAAGCCTCCCATCGATTGCAATGTGCTCTGCATGGAATACGGAACCTATTTAACTCAATGGGAATCTTTTTATCAGAGCTGATTCTGCCCCGAGTTATTGTGGCAGAATCAGCACCACTTTACTCCATGTGAATAGCCCCTTTCAATTAATTTTTTTGAAACGGTGAATTTGGCCAAACTTGAAATTTTGGTGACCACTTAATACTAATTCAACATATCGTTACCGATCCCCAATTGTGAATAGATAAAGTTTACCCCCCATTACAGGAGCGTATTTTGAGGAGTTTTAAAGATAGACACATATGGTCGAGAACCTACTTCAGAATGACCATGGCTAGAGATGAGCGAACATTAAAATGTTCGAGGTTCGAAATCCGATTCGAACAGCCGCACACTGTTTGACTGTTCAAACGGGTTTCAAACCCCATTATAGTCTATGGGGGGAAATGCTCGTTTCAGGGGTAGGCAACATTCGATCAAATTATACTTACCAAGTCCCTGAGTGAGGGTCAGGCTGGATTCTTCTCCCTGCGCAGCATCCCCGCGTCACAAGAAAATGGCCGCTTACATGCGCAGTCGGCTCTGCCCAGGCCCGATGCCTGGCAGAGTGAATGCAGAGCCGGAAGAGGACGCGGGGACGCTGCGCAGGGAGAAGACTTCTAAAGGTAAGAGAAGAACCAGCGTTGATTGGCAATGTATAGCAATCTGCCACTCAACGCTGGTTCTGCATCGAATCTTAACTTCGAACAGCTAGTAGTATTCGATCGAGTACGAGTATGTCGAATACCATAGTATTCGATCGAATACCTACTCGATCGAATACTACTCGCTCATCTCTAACCATGACCTGAGCTACAACAAAAATGGGGTCAAAACATGTTGGCTAAACTTGAAATTTGTTTCTAGTTTGGCCAACATCTGAAGTATGATTATTATACTGTGGGGTCTCTTCAGGTCCCAGAGAAAAATAATCAGAGACTTGGGAGGTGAAAATTTAAAAAAAAAAAAAAAAAAAAAAAAAAAAAAAACACCCCACCTTTCCTAGGTTTTTCATGGCATCCTCAGTGGAGACCTGGTACCTATGATGTGCCAGAGGACACTCAGGGTGCATGGAAAAGCCGATTAGATCCCTCAATGGAGTCCAAGAAGAGATTTTTTTTTTTTTTTTTTAAACACACCCACAGGGCTCTCCAAGGATTATATTCTAGAGCGTGAAGAGGGATAATTGCCCAGAAAGAAATCTTGCAAGGTTTGGAGTGTCTTAAGACAGAAGCTCTTGGTGTCTGTTTCACTGTCCATACCCGCTTAATGGCCCTTTGGAGAATTCCTTACCACCTTGTTTAACCATGAGACATCTTACAGGTTCTTCCCACCTAATAGTAAAAAAATTCCGAGTCTTGCAACTCTTACTACACATACCACCGATGGTCACCTGACTCCAAACCTTGGGGTTCCTTCCCAGCCACCCTTTTCTTTTAGCAAGGATCCTGTACTATGTACATACACCGGGAGTATATGAAGCTAAATTCAGACATTGAGCTTTGCAGTCTTAGCGTGTCCATAGTTCATACAGAACATTTCCTTGTCAACTTCCAGCCCCGCTATAGGAAAGGGATTAATAACGTCTTAGACTTCACATGATCCCTGCACATTATCTGCTGCATTAAGTCGTTGTCCTCACGCTGCTCTCTAATCCAAGTCGGTGATCCAGGACTAATGACTAAGAGGCTCTTGTGAGATGACTTCCTGCAGCCCATGAAGCTTATACCTGTAATGGGGCGTATGATGTTATCTATGTTTATGGCCTTGGCAGTATGTTGTGTTGCTCTTTGTTATTTCTAGAATTTAGATGCCACAATAGTGATTACTTTAGACATGACAGCAGAGAGCAACGAGCAATAGAGTATTACACAGCCATATTATACCATATTTCTCTCAAAGGCGATGGCAACCTTATGGTCCTTGACCTCTACAGACATACTATGTCTGGTTTGAAAGCCTCTTTAGGGTGATTCCCCACATTGCAGATATTTTTGTTGTAGATTTTAATGAGATTTTTTCAGCCAAAAACAGGAGTGGATTGAGCAGAAGTGAGAAGTAGAAGAACTTCGTATATATATTTCCCATTCCTTTTGTAGCTATTCTTGGCTTTGACTGCAACAAACAAAACCCAAAAAGTTGTGGCTCCGCAATGTGGAGCTTCAGCCTAAGCCCGGGGCCACATGTTGTGAAAAAGCCGCAATTTAGCTGTGACTCGCTACCTGGAGCCTTGGCCTAAAGGAGTTTTCCAGGCTCATTAATTGATGACCTACCATTCAGATGACCCCGTCCAAGTGTGTGCTTGGGTGAATGCTACAGTATCTTCACAAAAAAAACAAACACAGTGCAGCTCAGACCATTCACTTTAATGGGAATGAGCTGCGAATAGGCTTCATGACTAATGTCCATGGCCTGAGAAGTAGAAGCGGTGCTAAGGAAGTGCCGCTTCCGCTTCAAACAGCTGATCCTTGGAGGTCCTTGATGACCTCCATGGATTACTTGATGGTTTATCTTGGATGTCCTTGATGACCTCCATGGATTACTTGATGGTTTATCTGGGAGGTCCTTGATGACCTTCATGGATTAATGGATGGTTTATCTTGGATGACCTTGATGACCTCCATTGATTACTTGATGGCTTATCTTGGATGTCCTTGATGACCTCCATGGATTACTTGATATTTATCTTAAAGAAAAGGTCATCTTCTAAAAAAAAAACAGAAATCCCTTTAATTTTTATTGAAGTGTTCTAACTAAGAGATAATTTCTAAAGTAAAAGCCTTCAGTCTACTAATATTACTAGGTATAAAAAAAGAGCGAAATATTGAAGTTCCTGAAAACTTTATGAAATATAAAACTTTACAACATAGTCCCTGTGGAGACCAAGGAATATGACTCGCATTCACAGGCAATTGAATGTTCTCCCAAACGCAAGAGAAGATAAGAGTTTGAAAACCTTCATATCCAATCTCCATTTGATCACGTAAAAGAAGATCCATAGTTGACAAGCTCATGGAGAGAAGTCCTGACAGACACTTATCGACTCCCCCTGACCGTAGACAGTTTAACCGCCTGGGATTTCCAAAGTACAATATGGAAGGTACAATTTTTATTTTTACAAGACGTGTATTGCTGTCCTGCTTATTACAGAAGCTGAGTCGGCATAACCGTAAGAAAATGTGATGTTGCTACATTAACGTCTATGACTTATTATAGAAAATCGGCAAATAATGAAATTTGTCACATCAATGATTGACATAGACTTAAGAACACTGGAATATTGCTGAAGACCGGAACACTGGTAATTAATGGGAAAGGATCTCTTGTGACCGATTAGCATATTATTCTTAATGGGTTGGGATAGGTGACAAACTTGAAAGCGGCAGAATGTCATTGACGGAGAGTGATTGGATGTGGATGAAGATATTGGTGGAAGATCATGAAGATGTACTTGTCGGATCTCATCCATCTAAAAAATGATAGACTTTTTAGGGTTCAAGAACTTCTTTGCAACTCATTGTGACTCGGTGGAACTTGTTATTTAGTTAGCTGGGTACAATAAGGCCACCAAAAAGGCAGATTCTTTCTTGGCTAGGAGGACTCAGGCAAAACAATTTGCTTAGAACTCAATCTGACCCAAAATTTCCAAATGCTTTGGGTTTACTCAGGGTTCATCACCCACAAAACACTAATATACTCATAGGCCTTCTTAGACCCCAGAGTATAATAAGTAGAGGCCCAGGGGAGGTGAGGGAGAATAACAGGCACTTATACTCACCTTGTCTTACTTCTTCTCCCCTTGGCACCATCTTTAGGCTCTTCCAGCCTCTGACTGACATCATACACCATAGGGTCACTGCTGAGGTTTGCGATTGGGTCTCAGCAGTCATCTGGTAGAAGTTGATGTCACAACATCAGGTCTTAAGATTGTCACATTGGCCTGAAAAGGACAGAGGAAGACTATGAGATTCCTTAGGCACTGCTGATGTCATAATATCTGTTCTGACCTCACCTGTGTTTTGACCCTTGGCTTGTTTCTGACCATGTGCCTGTCCGCTGTTCCTGTGCTGTCTGATACTTGCGTTTGACCATTGAATAGAGTTGAGCGATCGGGATTGGAAAAGATCGGATTCCGATCGGTGATCGGGTAAATGTCACGATCGCGATCGGAATTCTGATCCTGATCTTTTCCGGCGGGATCGAGGTTATCTCAAGATCGGCTCAACCCTATTCGTGTATATATCATGAATGGGGTTGAGCGATGGGGATCGGGAAAGATCAGATCCCAATCAGCGATTGAGCAAATTTCATGATCGCGATCAGCTGGAAAATGATTGGAAATCGGATTTTAAAAATCGATCCTGAAATCTCAAGATCGGCTCAACCCTACCCTTGAATTTTATCTGTTGCCTGCTGTGACCTCCTTCGTCAGTCTGACCTCTGAACGGCAGCTGCCTGCCCTGACCATGTGCCTAGACCTGACTAGTCTTCTGCCTGGCCTATGGTTCTCCACACTTGCATCTCTTGGCCTGCTGGGCCATAGGCTACCAACACCAGAACACCTCAGGAGGTAGCAACCTGGCAGGCTCACCACAGAAAAGTCGAGATCCCTGAACAGGGGTTAAAGGGTGAACACCACTAATCTACTTAGACAACTCCCTAAGAGGTGGCCTAAAGTCAAACTGGTTTGGTAACAAAGGGGGTCCACAATCCACTCTCCATTATAACATGTACTTGGAGGTGGGGAAGACAAGCTTTTCGCTGACATCTAGATATGATGCTGTCATTATATACCATGCACAATACTGTATGTAGAATAGTAGCTGTGTAGCCCGGTATTGTTGCTCAGTTATATGCACTTAACTGAAGCTTATATGCAGAAAGACCAAAAGACTGATAGAAGTGATGGGTGTCTTGTCCTTCAAACAACTGATCAGAGGGGTGCTGGATGTTAACCCCCTCTAATCTGATATTAATGACTTATGCAACCCAATGAAAGGAAATGGAGGATGGGAGTCATAGTGTTGTCACTGGTGGCCAGGGACACGCAACTGACTAAGCCAGATGATGGAGATCAGAAGGACCCTCGGTAAGTGCAGGAATGACTCAGGAGATTATAGTTGCAGATGAACAAAATGATGTAACTTTACTGAGGTAAAGGCAACAGATGGGTGTGGTAGGGCGACAGGAGTTCTAGAGATCGAAGCTGATGAAGTGGAATTCAATCTGAATTTCAGGAAATATTCGATTCCCATTGAATCTGGATTTCCTCACACTTCGTGGTAATGAATCACACAGCTCCGATTGGGGTTTTTAACCCCTTGTATGCTGCAGTCAAACATGACCACGACATGCAAGGGGTTTTGCCATGGTAAGTGTCTCCTTTTACATTTTTTCTTTTTTTCCCCACAGGGGATTGTAGCAGCGTTATTCTGATAGCTGCTTCAATAGGTATACACTGCAATTCATGTGTATTGCAGTGTATAGGAGGCTGTCATCCCGTGCAGATGCATAGACTGAGTCTCCATTCAAGGCAGGATCAACCAGGTATGAAGGAAAGCGATGTAGCAGACCCGGGGTCACTGGTCAGATCCCGGGCTACCGAATAAGAGCAGCAGCACTCCTCCGAAAATGTCACCCTAATATAAAATAAATCCCCTGATATGCATTTCAGGGGTTAACACCCACGATCGGAGCTCAGCCCTGACCGGGGGTGTTAGAAGACAGTGCCAGCTGTTGCATACAGTGGACACCCAGAAATCAGGGTGCGCACAAAGTTTGTGTGTGCACCATGCTTCCCCGTGGTTAGCGGGAAGTCCTTCCCGGCAGCACCGTACTATTAGGGTGGATGTGGGGAAGGGGTTAACGCAATCTGCTGCAAATTAATTCGGATCAAAACAAATAGTATCAGAAAATTCGGCGAATCGAATTTTTTAAAAATTCACTAATCTCTAAAGAGTTCCATTGTAGAAGGTAGTTCTATGCTTGGTAATGGCAAGGGGATGTCCAGTCTTTCCACCATGATGTAACTACAGTATATTCCTGCCTCTTCCAATAGATTTGGGGGTTGTGAATGAGTAAGTCCAGGGGATGTCTTTCTACCTGATGGGTGTGCCAGGTCCAAATTGTGAAGATTCCTAAAAGGGGGAAAAACACTTAGAAGCTGCAAACAATGTGCATTACAGAGGCACATACAATAAGACAATGCAAACAGTGCTAAATATTTTAAACATTGTCCCCTGGAATTGTCCTATGTAAAGATGGGCTGGTTTGGAATAAACCCAAATTTTCCAAAAGGTTTAGGTTCAACAAGCTTTTGGGTTCATCACAAAGTGATATTATTTTACTCTAGGGTCCACAGTATAATAAGTGGAGGCCAAGGAGAGGCATGGAAACAGAGTAAACACATAACTTCCCTTACCTCACCTATTTTGGGCTTCCTTATGGAACCCTCTTCTTGCAACTTTTTGCTTCCTGGGTGATTTGGCACACCCCAAGGTCACTGTTGAGGCCTGTAATTGGGGCTCAATAGTCACATGAGGCACGTCAATGTCATGACACATGCTGTGATTGGGCCTCAACTGTGACCCTGAGGTGTGTAACTGTTACGGTTCTGTATATATATATATATATATATATATATATATATATATATATATATATATACAGTCCTATGAAAAAGTTTGGGCACCCCTATTAATCTTAATCATTTTTAGTTCTAAATATTTTGGTGTTTGCAACAGCCATTTCAGTTTGATATATCTAATAACTGATGGACACAGTAATATTTCAGGATTGAAATGAGGTTTATTGTACTAACAGAAAATGCGCAATATGCATTAAACCAAAATTTGACCGGTGCAAAAATATGGGCACCTCAACAGAAAAGTGACATTAATATTTAGTACATCCTCCTTTTGCAAAGATAACAGCCTCTAGTCGCTTCCTGTAGCTTTTAATCAGTTCCTGGATCCTGGATGAAGGGATTTTGGACCATTCCTCTTTACAAAACAATTCAAATTCAGTTAAGTTTGATGGTCGCCGAACATGGACAGCCCGCTCTCAAATGATCTGAAAACAAAGATTGTTCAACATAGTTGTTCAGGGGAAGGATACAAAATGTTGTCTCAGAGATTTAACCTGTCAGTTTCCACTATGAGGAACATAGTAAGGAAATGGAA
The DNA here is from genome assembly GCF_031893055.1 of Leptodactylus fuscus. NCBI lineage: Eukaryota > Metazoa > Chordata > Amphibia > Anura > Leptodactylidae > Leptodactylus > Leptodactylus fuscus. The sequence continues at coordinate 229,905,413 of NC_134267.1, read as the reverse complement.
GACCACAGGGACAGTTCTTGTTAAGCCCAGAAGTGGCAGGCCAAGAAAAATATCAGAAAGGCAGAGAAGAAGAATGGTGAGAACAGTCAAGGACAATCCACAGACCACCTCCAAAGAGCTGCAGCATCATCTTGCTGCAGATGGTGTCACTGTGCATCGGTCAACAATACAGCGCACTTTGCACAAGGAGAAGCTGTATGGGAGAGTGATGAGAAAGAAGCCGTTTCTGCACGTACGCCACAAATAGAGTTGCCTGAGGTATATAAAAGCACATTTGGAGAAGCCAACTTCATTTTGGAAACAAAGATTGAGTTGTTTGGTTATAAAAAAAGGCGTTATGCATGGCGTCCAAAAAGAAACAGCATTCCAAGAAAAACACATGCTACCCACTGTAAAATTTGGTGGAGGTTCCATCATGCTTTGGGGCTGTGTGGCCAATGCCGGCATCGGGAATCTTGTTAAAGTTGAGGGTCGCATGGATTCCACTCAGTATCAGCAGATTCTTGAGAATAATGTTCAAGAATCAGTGACGAAGTTGAAGTTACGCCGGGGATGGATATTTCAGCAAGACAATGATCCAAAACACCGCTCCAAATCCTCAGGCATTCATGCAGAGGAACAATTACAATGTTCTGGAATGGCCATCCCAGTCCCCAGACCTGAATATCATTGAACATCTGTGGGATGATTTGATGCTCGGCGACCATCAAACTTAACTGAACTTGAATTGTTTTGTAAAGAGGAATGGTCCAAAATACCTTTATCCAGGATCCAGGAACTGATTAAAAGCTACAGGAAGCGACTAGAGGCTGTTATCTTTGCAAAAGGAGGATCTACTAAATATTAATGTCACTTTTCTGTTGAGGTGCCCATACTTTTGCACCGGTCAAATTTTGGTTTAATGTATATTGCACATTTTCTGTTAGTACAATAAACCTCATTTCAATCCTGAAATATTACTGTGTCCATCAGTTATTAGATATATCAAACTGAAATGGCTGCTGCAAACACCAAAATATTTAGAACTAAAAATGATTAATATTAATAGGGGTGCCCAAACTTTTTCATAGGACTGTATATATCTCCCTATATTATAAAAATGAATTTCTGTCTGTCTGTCTGTCTGTTCTCTAATGCGAACCAAACGACTGGACCGATCTTCACCAAATTTGGTACAGAGACACTTCAGGTATCCGGGAAGGTTTAAGACGAGACTCCAACTCGCTCGGACGTACCGTTGCTGAGATACAGCATTCCAAACACAGTGCCCCACCTTAGCCAATACAAACCTGCAAGACTTTCACTCATATTCCAACTGCAATACACACGGTCACTCCACATGCACAATACAACATTGATATCCAAACTGAGATATACGCACCAGAGGATTAGATACACAGATCAGCACACAGTCCCACACACCAGAGGATTAAATACGCACTTCTGCACACGGTTCCACATGCCGAAGGATTAGATACAGGTGTCTACACACAGTTCCACACTCCAGAGAATTAGATACGCGCGTCTGCACAGAGTACCACATGCCGTAGGATTAGCTACACATGTCTACACACAGTTCCACACTCCAGAGGATTAGATACGCGCGTCTACACACAGTACCACATGTCATAGGATTACATACTGTACACAGTATGGTCAGACCACACCTGGAATACTGTGTACAGTTCTGGGCGCCTCAATTCAAGAAAGACATCGATATATTGGAGCAAGTCCAGAGAAGAGCAACCAAAATGGTGGAAGGTCTGCAAACCATGTCCTATGAGGAGCGGCTAAAAGAACTGGGATTGTTTAGTTTGCAGAAGAGAAGGCTGAGGGGAGATTTAATAGCAGTCTACAAATATCTGAAAGGTAGTCACAGTGCAGAGGGATCTACCCTATTCTCATTAGCACAAGGAAGTACAAGAAGCAATGGGATGAAACTAAAGGGAAAGAGATACAGATTAGACATTAGGAAAAACTTTCTGACAGTGAGGGGAGTGAGAGAGTGGAATAGGCTGCCACGGGAGGTGGTGGGCGCTCCATCAATGGAAATCTTCAAGCGGAATCTGGATAAACATATAGCTGGGATGATTTAGGAAAACCTGCACTTGCAGGGGGTTGGACCCGATGGCCCTTGAGGTCCCTTCCAACTCTACCATAAGAAGAAAAAAAAAAAAAAAATACGCGCGTCTGCACACAGTACCACATGCCGGGGGATTGGATACACGCGTCTACACACAGTTCCACACGCCGTAAGATTAGATACGCTCCTCTTCACACAATACCACACAGGGGAGGATTAGATACACGTGTCTTCACACAGTTGTACATGCCATAGGATTAGATACACGCGTCTGCACACAGTACCACATGCCGTAGAATTAGATACACGGGTCTGCACACAGTCCCACACACCAGAGGATTAAATACGCACTTCTGCACACAGTTCCACACACTGAAGGATTTGATACGTGCGTCTGCACACGTTCCACATGCCAAAGGATTAGATACACGCATCTACACATAGTTCCACACGCCAAAGGATTAGAAACGCGCCTCTTCACACAATACCACACGGGAGGATTAGATACGTGTATGTGCACACAATACCACACTTTGGAGGATTAGATACATGCCTCTGCAAACAGTACCACAAGTCAGAGAATTAGATACGCATCTCCACACACAGTACCACACGGGGAGGATTAGATACGCACAGTACCACACAGTACCACATGCCATAGGATTAGATACGCGCATCTGCACACAGTACCACACACCAGAGGATTAGATACACGCATCTGCACATAGTATCACATGCCGTAGGATTAGATACACGTGTCTACCACAGTTCCACAGGCCATAGGATTAGATACATGCCTCATCACACAATACCACACAGGGGAGGATTAGATACGCGTATCTGCACCCAGTTCCACACACTAGAGGATTAGATAAGCATGTCTGCACACAGTATCACATGCCGTAGGATTAGATACGCGCGTCTGCTTACAGTTCCACATGCCAGACGATTAGATACGCACATTTTCACACAGTTGTACACGCCATAGGATTAGATACATGCGTCTGCATACAGTACCACATGCTGTAGGATTAGATACACGCGTCTACACACAGTTCCACACGCCGTAGGATTAGATACGCGCCTCTTCACACAATACCACACAGGGGAGGATTAGATACATGCCTCTGCACACAGTACCACATGCCAGATAATTAGATACGAGTCTCAGCACACAGTACCACACGGGGGAGGATTAGATACGCGCATCTGCACACAGTACCACATGCCGTAAGATTAGCTATGCACGTCTGCACACAGTTTCACTTACCAGAGGATTAGATACACACATCTGCACACAGTACCACAAGCTGGAGGATTAGATATGTGCATCTGCACACAGTACCACACCAACAGGGATTAGATACTTGCATCTAAACACAGTACTACACGGGGAAGGATTAGATACAGCTTTACTCCAGGTATCCATAACAACTGATCACAGGTTTTTCACTGATATCCAAAATGAGATACATATAATCACATGACGCTTATGGACATACACACAAACCACATACAAAATACACCAGTGCAAAATTGGACAATTCTTATGGGGTTACTGCACAAACATACACTCACCGGCCACTTTATTAGGTACACCTGTCCAACTGCTCGTTAACTCTTAATTTCTAATCAGCCAATCACATGGCGGCAACTTAGTGCATTTCGGCATGTAGACATGGTCAAGACAATCTCCTGCAGTTCAAACCGAGCATCAGTATGGGGAAGAAAGGTGATTTGAGTGCCTTTGAACGTGGCATGGTTGTTGGTGCCAGAAGGGCTGGTCTGAGTATTTCAGAAACTGCTGATCTACTGGGATTTTCACGCACAACCATCTCTAGGGTTTACAGAGAATGGTCCGAAAAAGAAAAAACATCCAGTGAGCGGCAGTTCTGTGGGCGGAAATGCATTGTTGATGCCAGAGGTCAGAGGAGAATGGCCAGACTGGTTCGAGCTGATAGAAAGGCAACAGTGACTCAAATAGCCACCCGCTACAACCAAGGTAGCCAGAAGAGCATCTCTGAACGCCGCACAGTACGTCGAACTTTGAGGCAGATGGGCTACAGCAGCAGAAGACCACACCGAGTGCCACTCCTTTCAGCTAAGAACAGGAAACTGAGTCTACAATTTGCACAAGCTCATCGAAATTGGACAATTGAAGATTGGAAAAACGTTGCCTGGTCTGATGAGTCTCGATTTCTGCTGCGACATTCGGATGGTAGGGTCAGAATTTGGCGTCAACAACATGAAAGCATGGATCCATCCTGCCTTGTATCAACGGTTCAGGCTGGTGGTGGTGGTGTCATGGTGTGGGGAATATTTTCTTGGCACTCTTTGGGCCCCTTGGTACCAATTGAGCATCGTTGCAACGCTAAAGCCTACCTGAGTACTGTTGCTGACCATGTCCATCCCTTTATGACCACAATGTACCCAACATCTGATGGCTACTTTCAGCAGGATAATGCAATGCCATGTCATAAAGCTGGAATCATCTCAGACTGGTTTCTTGAACATGACAATGAGTTCACTGTACTCCAATGGCCTCCACAGTCACCAGATCTCAATCCAATAGAGCATCTTTGGGATGTGGTGGAACGGGAGATTCGCATCATGGATGTGCAGCCGACAAATCTGCGGCAACTGTGTGATGCCATCATGTCAATATGGACCAAAATCTCTGAGGAATGCTTCCAGCACCTTGTTGAATCTATGCCACGAAGAATTGAGGCAGTTCTGAAGGCAAAAGGGGGTCCAACCCGTTACTAGCATGGTGTACCTAATAAAGTGGCCGGTGAGTGTGTGTGTGTGTAAATATATATATATATATATATATATATATATATATATATATATATCAAATCAAAAATGCTTTATTGGCACGTCCGAATAGGTATTTGGCATTGCCAAAGCTAGTAAAGTGGGCGGGGGGGGAGTTGGGTTGGGTGGGTGGTGGGTATGGGGGGGTGGTTTGGGTTATAACAGTCCATGGAGTCTAGTCTTCCTCTTCGTTGGTGACTGCTATATGGGGGGGGTTGGAGGTGGGGGTGGGGCGGGTGTATTGGGATAAATATAACAGTCCGTGGAGTCTCATCTTCCTCTAGTTTGGTGACAGCTGGACACGTATTGGGCAGCGATCTCCACAGTGGCCTCTTCTTCTCCCAGTAGGATGTAGAGTTTCCTCTTCTCGTCTGCAGATATGAAGTCTGGGATGTGGGCAGAGAGTCTTTGGTAGAAGACGGCCCTCACAGCTGAGTATTTGGTGCAGTGTAGCAGGAAGTGGGTCTCGTCTTCTAGGGCCCCCTGGTCACAGTGCTGGCACAGTCTGTTCTCCCGTGGCTTGTACGTCTGCCTGTATCGCCCCGTCTCTATCTCTAGGTTGTGGGCGCTCAGTCTGTACCGGCTCAGGGTCTGTCTGTGCTTGGGGTGGCGTATTCTCTCCAGGTAGGTGGCCATGGTGTAGTCCCTTTGTAGGGATTGGTACACGGTGAGTTTCTTGGAGTTATTTATTTCGTTTCTCCATTCTTCAATGTACTGCTCTCTGTTTGCCTCTGTGGTCGCCTTTATTTCGGCCTTGGTTATCATCTGTTGGTGTTTTTGGTTTGGTGGTTGGCTGTTGTTTGGTTGGTGAATGTCTGGTTTGCTCGGGTGGCTTAGCCAGGCTTGGTAGTGGTAGGAGTCGGGCTTGCTCCCCTGGATGTGTGCCTGGAAAGCTAGCGCCCTCTTCTGTATGGTGAGCCATAGGGGGAGTCTGCCTAGCTCTGCCCTGCAGGCCATGTTGGTGGTGTTGCGATGGACATGGAGCAGGTATTTGCAGAACTCCAGGTGGAAGTTCTCTGTTGGGCTGGAATCCCACCTTGACTGGTCTGGGTAGGTGGCTGGGCCCCAAACCTCGCTGCCATAGAGAAGGATCGGGGAGATGACAGCGTCAAATATCTTCATCCAAACCCTCACCGGTGGTTTGAGGTGGTACAGTTGTCTTCTGATGGCGTAGAAGGTTCTGCAGGCTTTTGCTTTCAGGGTTTCTATTGCTGCTTTGAAGCTTCCTGATTGGCTGAGCTCCAGCCCCAGGTAGGTGTAGCTGTTGGTTTTCTCCAGTGTGGAGCCGTTCAGTGTGAATTGTGGGGTGGTGGAGGCTTTATTGTGGCCCTTTTTCTGAAATACCATGACTTTGGTCTTCTTCTGGTTGATGGGTAGGGCCCATGTGGTGCTGAATTTTTCCAGCACGGACAGGCTTTCTTGGAGGTCTTTCTCAGTGGGGGCCAGGAGAAGGAGGTCATCGGCATACAGCAGGAACTTCACTTCCCGGTCGTTCAGGGTGAGGCCTGGGGCTGGTGAGGCCTCCAGGGCTGTAGCCAGTTCATTGATGTAGATGTTGAAGAGCGTTGGGCTCAGGCTACAGCCTTGTCTGACCCCTCGGGCCTGTTGGAAGTATGCGGTCCTTTTCCCATTCACCTTCACACTGCACTGGTTTCCGGTGTAGGAGCTCTTGATGACGTCGTACGTTCTTCCTCCTATTCCACTCTCTAGGAGTTTTAGGAGTAGGCCTGGGTGCCATACTGAGTCGAACGCCTTCTTAAAGTCCACGAAGCAGGTGAATATCTTGCCTCTTCTGGTGTTGTGGACGTGCGTCTTGATGAGGCTGTGCAGGGTGTAGATATGGTCTGTGGTGCGGTGGTTTGGCATGAACCCTGCTTGGCTCTTGCTGAGGACCCCGTGTTGTGTGAGGAAGGTGAGGATTCTGTTATTGATGATGCTGTTGAACAGTTTCCCCAGCGTGCTGCTGACGCAGATCCCTCTGTAGTTGTTGGGGTCATATTGGTCCCCATTCTTGTAGATGGGGGTTATGAGCCCTTTGTTCCAGTCTTCGGGGAAGTGTCCAGCATTGAGCATGAGGGTGAATAGATTTGCCAGTGCCGCGTGTATTGCTGGAGAGCTGTATTTGATCATCTCTGGTAGGATGCCGTCAGGGCCACTGGCCTTTTTGCCTTTCAGCACGGCAATTCTTTCCTGTATATCTTTTATGGTGATTGGCGAGTCCAGAGGGTTCTGGAAGTCTTTGATGACTTTCTCCATGTCCCTCAGTTTGGTGATTATCTGTTGCTGTTCTGGAGTTAGTTCTTCTTCTGGGATGTTTTTGTAGAGACCTCTGAAGTAGTTGAGCCAGATATTGCCATTTTGGATGTGGAGAGAGTTTTTCTTGGGCTTTGTGCCCATGTGGTGCCAGGTCTCCCAGAATGAGCTGTCCTGGAGGGAGTCCTCTAGTTGCTGTATTTTGTGGGAGAGGTACCTCTGTTTCTTCTCTCTGAGGGTGCCCTTGTATTGCTTGCATAGATTGCTGTAGGCTTCCCTCACCTCCTTGTTGTTGGGGTCCCTGTGTTTTTGGTTGGAGGCTGTTCTTAGGGTATGGCGTAGTGCTCTGCAGTCGCTGTCGAACCATTTGTGGGACTGTTTGTTGGTTTGTCTTATTGGTTTGGTTCGTTTCAGGCCTGCTAGTTCTGCTGTGGTCTGTAGGATGTACTTGAGATCCTTCACAGCTCTGGTGACTCCCTGTTGGTCTGGCTGATAGGTGTTTGTATGGAAGTTTGTGAGCAGTGTCTTGATTTCGGGTCGGTCGGTATATTTTCTTGAACAACAGAACCTCTAGTCTGTAATACACTACAGTGAGGTCCACAGGCCCAATGGTGGGCAGCTGTATATCTGAACTCAATGTGAACTACTGCAAAGACACTGCAGCATGGATTCAATGTGAACTACTGCAAGACACTGCAGCGAACTAAATGAGAACTACTGCAAGACACTGCAGCCTGAACTCAATGTGAGCATTGTGAACTGTGCGACACTCCATGTGAACATAGGTGCAACTAAAACCCTGCCAGTTTAGCTCACTGGCCAGGTGCACCAGTACAAGCGAAAAACACACGGCTGCCAAGGGTTAACACTCACCCCAGGCCAGCAAACATACACACTTACCCCTGCGACAGCTAGGGACCACCACGGAAGTTTGGAACATTCTCCTGCACACAGCTTGGAGTTACTAGGGGAGTTTGCATGCTCCTGCACACAGCTTGGAGACATACATGAAGTCAGACAGTACACATAGGCTATCTCAGAGACCATACCTGCTGCACCTCCACAAGCTGGAATGGCGTCTACCGCTCCTAGCCCTGATGTAGAGCTGACAGTTCAGGGCTTACAGGTCCTAACTAACAGCACCCAGATTGAAGCCCCACACAGAGGCCTAGTCTGACAACCTGCCTGAATACTGGAGCCTATCCCTGACTACTGTCATTCACTCCGTGGACTTTGAGGAAATTTTAGACAAAGTGTGAGCCCCCAGCGGGCGTCAGCTCACACTATTTAAAGGGAAGTCCCACCCAATAGGGGCGGTGGTGATTACCTCACCGCTCATGCTCAGTAGGGGAGAAATGGCTCTTAGTTTGTGAGCAGCTCCAAAAGTCAGAGCATGCTCAGTAGAGTGAAAGCTGGATGATTAGACTGACCTGCAGGTGGCGCTGTGCGTTATGATGACAACCTGCGGGACCCAATCCTAACAGTAACCCAAGCAAGGAGGCTGGAGAAAGTTGAGGTAAACCAAGTATAACTGTGTTTTATGTTTCCACACTTCCACTTATTATACCCTGGGGGCAGAACAGAGCCTAGAGCAAAATAATTTCATTTACGATCCGTGAAAAACATATTCGACCTGAAGTGACCCTTTGGGTCAAACCCTCTGACCCCGAAACAAAATAAATCTCCATAGGTTCGCACAAGCCTATACTGAACTAATCTCATGGTAAATGTTTTTTTTTTGTCAAAAGTGGAATAAAAAAAATTTAAAAAAAAAAATTGGAAATTTTGTTAATCAGTAATGAGAGTTTTTGGGCAATTTTTTCTGGGATTTCTATCCAGGTCTTTCCAACTTAATAGACATTTAATATATAACTGAATTTCAAGGATTTGTCAAGTCAACTCCATGACTTCTCTATTCGTATTTACGGAGACTTTTTGGATTTTTTTTTTTGTCGAATTTTCCTTTAACTAAAAAACGACTCCATATTTTTGGATTACAAAGCCCATTATAACAAATTGAATGCTTAAAACCCAGTACAAAATCTGCCCAAACTGTTTAGTTTGGCCAGGAAGCATATGCATCTAATTCTCACAGAAGCTTTCTGGAAAACCAGCGACAAGATTGGCACTTTAGGCTTGCCTCAGGCAGTCAGCAGTGGTAGAAAGCTTCACATTACCTCACATGTAAACTTTCTCAACTGACACAAAGCTTAATGGATGTGAACCCTGACAATTGTAGCCAATGGAGTGTAAGTGACAAGCTTCCTGGCATGCCATTATGTATTTCTCCCTCCCGTTCTTGAAGGTGTAATCTCTCCGGAGTAAACCTTGATGTTAGGATGTCATTGTATTCTTGACAGGTGATTTTTTTAGCGTTTACTAACAATTATATAACAAGCGCCGAGTCGAGAGATGTGTTAGCCAAGCACATTTGTCTTAAGGAACCGAAGGAGATGTTGCTAATAGTACATTGTGTTCCGGCCTGACCTCAATGTACTTGCTGCTTAACTTAGCTAACAAATTGGATTTCTGGAAGATAAGAAGGATTTATAGCGAAGTTATGGTCTGGAGCTGCTGCAAATGCAGGAAATATATATTTGCACCCTTCCTGACAACCCTTGTCATTACCGATTTTGGATTTATTTTTTTTCAAAATAAGATTATTTTAGAATGAAATGTGGATATTATAAAACAGACACCAAACCGTCCCCTAACCACTAAGACCTCAGTGGATGTCCGGGTCAGCGAAGCACCTCCCATGAAGCGACCGCTTCACGCGGCGCTATGCCAGGGCCCCGGCATTTTTTCTTACCTAAGCCAGTCCAGAACAAGCTGTCCTGGACTGGCTTAGCGTCACCGTCTCGGCAGCCCGGCACGGGAAGCGAGCGGTGGATTGGGGAGGCCCTGTGGACGCCGCACTGCTCCAGCGGCCTCCCCTCATGCTCAGGCAGAAAGCAGGTCCTCTCCCTGCCTGCTAACGCCGCTCCACCACACCCCCCTTCGCTCCGCTCCACCCCCCTCCGCTCCGCCCCCTCCTCCCGGGGGGGGGGGGCGGCTTTCTGTCATCCGCCTCGGGCGGCAAAAAAGGTAGGTTCACCCCTGGTCCGGGTAGACATAGCATAAGGTTCTTACTGCTGAATTTACCAGACGTGGCGTAGATATGACCTCAACTGTACCTTTTAACCCCCCCAATTCTCATGACCAGACCACATTGTCCAGACTAGTCATGTGCATTCTCTTTATAGAATCGTACCCGAGTTCACCAATAGCTGAAATATCTGAAAAGTCTTGCTGAACAGTCTGTTCTCAGTCTTTCTGCTGCTAATAGTCCCATTATGACTGCAGCACATTTTGCATTTCTTTCTGAGGCAGGGGGAAGTACAATGCTGTATTCCTCCCCATCCATTATTACTACTACTGGTTCCTTTACATGTAATTCTGCCATCAGTAACTGTAAAATAGCAAACAAATACCTGAGAAAATCCCAAGTGACAGCTTGACTATCTTCCAAAAGCGATCATAATGAGGTAGAAGTTGTCTCTGTGGTTTGCTGCATGCAGTAAGCATTTGCTACATACTGCTGCTCAATTGGTCAAATGTGGAAGAACTAGAGGAGGCAGATGGGTCCCACATGGTGTTAATACTGTACCAATACCCATAAGGTGATGTCAGTACTAGAAATATTGATGTAGTGGGCCATGAAAGCTATATATTGTCCTTGCCCAAAAATTACTGCTCGACGTGTTGACAGTGGCGTCCACCTTTCCCCACATGGACTACTTCACTGCAACTGATATAAAATCTATTCTATGTTATATAGAAGAAAAATGTACGACAGTTAAAATTTAGCTTTTAATAGGATTACTACAAAATGTCCTAGAAAACTATGCACAAATCGAAAATAAAAGTCAGAGGTGGTCACTTCCAGCCACCCGATAATTTGTTGAAATGCTCAGGGTCTCCTTAGTGTGGGTCATAGTTCTACTGGTTGCACCTCACTATTCTGGGGTTTGCTCCCTTGGTGTATCATTAGACCAGTAGTCTTGGGATATGTTCCTATCTTTGTGGACCTTACTGTGATAAAATAATTTAGTAAGTGTTAAGGTAAAGCACACTGCATCAGTCAGCTTGTAACGGTCTGGTTCGGAGTCTTAAGCCGCTACTACTTGGAAGGTGACTTACTTGCAAGGCTGGTAACGTAGTCAGGAGGAAGCCAGTGGTCAATGCAAAAGATGAGAGTCAGTGTTTGCAGGAGAGAGCTGCTAGATTACCAAATCTCACAAGGAAGGAAGTGCAAGGCTGGGTTTATATAGGAAGTTCAATCAGAGAACAGGGTGGAGCAAACCAGAGAGGCGGGAACTGAAACTAGAGGTAACGGGAACTAGGATCAGATCAACACAGGAGCTGTCCAGGAGGCTAAATAGCTCAGTCAGAAGAGCTGCAACCTGGGGCACTGAAGTCCCTGGGTTCAAATCCTGGCACAGTTTGATTTTTGGGGGTCATTACACCAGCAGTTTGTTGTATATTTCGTAAACAAAAAAAGAGATTTTTCAGTTTAGCACATATGCATGAATAGCCTTTAAAAAGGCTACTCAGGCACCGCAAATGTTATTTTAAACCTTCCCCCTGTTTTAAAATAAAACCATAAAAACATATTTGCAAGTCATCATACCTATCGTGCACAGTGGGCGGTCCTCCACGGTCCGACGTCATCTTGCTGTCACGCATTCCTCTTCTTTCTTCTTCCAGCAACATCCTCCTGTCCTGGCTCTTCTCCGCCTTGATCTTCTGTTCTTCATGCGGGTTGTGTTCAAATCTCACGCGCGCGCAGTATCGCTCCCTCTTAGAACCACGCGAGCGTACTGAGCATGCGCAGTACGCTCACAAACTTCTTCATTCCGAAAAAAAAGAGGATGAAGGCAGGGAAGAGCGAGGACAGGAGGGCGTCACTGGAAGAAGAAAGAAGAGGAAGCGTGACAGCAAGATGACGTCGGACCATGGAGGACCGCCCACCCTGCACAATATTTACAATATGTTTTTATAGTTTTATTTTAAAATGGGGGGAGGTTTAAAATAACATTAGCCTTTTTAAAGGCTATTCACACATATGTGGGGCTCATACAGCATAATTTTGCTGATAGAGCCCCCTTAACTGAAAAAAACACAACAAAAAACAACTTTTGCAGTTATGGGATTAGTAATGCAGGAACAACGTAAGACATTCTGTGGACAGTCACAGATCTAATCACTCTATTACAAAACACACTTAAGAGAATTAGATTATTGGCAATGAAAGGTTAACTATCCAGTGTATGTGAACTCTGTACAAGCTTCAGCAGCCTGGCTCACAGCACTGTGCAGAAATTCACCTTCCCTCACCTCCTATGATTTATCTGACTATTTGCCAGTAATTGGCGATGCCAGACATCTCGTCAGTTTTTTCACTGTGTTAGTTCACCCAAGATGAAAGTATTAATTTTTATTAAAAATTTAACAATTTGGAATATATGGATCAAAACAGGCTCATAAAAATTTGGATTCGGCCAGTTCTAATTATAATATTACTTAGGGTGGTGCTGGGGTCAGATCGTCTTTTTTTTTTCATAGAAGAGGATCACTTTCCCTGGGTTCACATATCCAAATTATAACATGATAAAATGCTGTCTCCCTACTGCTGCCCATTTTGGGTGACTATTGGAAAGAGTTCTGATACCTCTCATTATAATCAGAGGTCCCAAGGATGTGAGAAAGAAATAAAAAACCTCATACCCACTGGGGCTGTGGTATCCATTCTTCTTGCCCGGTATCTTCTGACCTCCTGGCTGAGGTCTGTGACCCCAGGGGGACCGATGCAATCTGTCAATGGGCTCAAACCTCGGAGAGGTGAGGAAAAGTGTGAGCTGGTTATTATTTTTATACAACTCTACTGTGTCTGAAGAGACCCAAGAGTATAACAACAACTCAAAGGTGGCGAATACCAAAAATCTCAAGTTTGTCTAAATCTGAAATGTTTAGGAAATTTGTAATAAACTTGGCTTGTTATAACCTAGTTTCCCATAGATGACATTGTAGAGAAAGTTTCTGTCTTCTGAAGGATAACTCATTTGCATATTTTTTTTCCCAGAGAGCATTGCTTGTAAGTAGAGATGAGCAAACCGGTTAGCAATGAACTGGATTCGACCAGAATTTATCGAATTGTTTGATTTTTAATTAAACCAAACAATGTGGGATTTGTCTTGGATAGGGTTGGGCGATCGTGTTTGGAAAAGATCGGATTCCGATCGGCGATCGAGAAAATTTCACGATTGCGATCGGAATTCCGAACACAATCTTTTTAGGTGGGATCGAGATCGGTACTATTTCCCGCAATGCTTTTCTTAGCCTTCACACTGAGTATATGCTCCGCTCATTCTGAGTGGATTGTATACTCAGTGTGAAGGCTCCGCTGCAGTTTCATAGGAATGAATGGAAGCAGCCAGCACACAGCCTTAACCCCCTGCGCGCCGTCTGCCTCCATTCATTCTAATGGGAGACTAAACTAACATCTCTAGTAGCTACTTATCTCCAGAGATGGCTGGTCTGCAGTGCCTGGTGTTCTTCTTCGCCTCGCTGCCGCTCCACGCTGCTCATCTCGCCTCGCTGCCGCCGCCTCCCAGGTTAGTTTTTAAAGAGCTAGGAAGGCGGGGCTTGTGGCTTAGGAGAGTGTGGGCGGGTACAGGGCGGGGAGACGTGACGTCTCCCTTCCCAGTACCCGCCCACACTCTCCTAACCCACTCACACTCTCCTAACCTGGGAGGCAGGGGGCAGCGAGGTGAGAAGAGCAGAATGGAGCGGCAGCGAGGCAAAGAAGAACACCAGGCACCGGTGCAGCCATCTCTGCAGGTAAGTGGACACTAGGGGGGACTAAGTAGCCAAAGGATTAAAAAAATCCTCTGGTTACTTTAGTGATTCACTACACAGCGTGGATTCTAACAATTGTTAGACTCCATGCTGTATAGTGAATAGGATTGCTTTTAAAATCCAATCTCCGATTAATAAAAAAAATCCCATTGACTTGCATTGGGATCGGAATTGGGATTGAGATCGGGTTCGAATGAAAAATGATCGGAAATTGGATTTTAAAATCGATCCTGAAAAGTCAAGATCGGCTCAACCCTAGTCTTGGACGAACTAAAATGGTCACCGCTGATAAATTATTATACTCTTGCGTATCATCTTCAGACCCCAGGGTATAACAGATGGAAACCCGAGGTAGATACCAAAAATAATCCAGAGTGTAATAATTTCCCATTCTATCTGAAAAAATTCGGATAGAACAGAGGGGTTTGCTTCATCCTAACACATGACGGAACAAATCTTGTGAGGTTCGCCGTCTTTACCAGTAGGGTTTCCTTCATCAACTGGATCTCGGCAAGAAGACTATCCATCTTAGTCTAGAATCAGCTTTATCGGGATGTAATAGGCAGAAAGTGACGGAACGTTTATGCCTGATAATCAACCGAAAAATATATTGCAATCTCTGATAAAAATGGAAAAAAGCAACAAAATATCTAAAAAGTATCAGAAAGCTAATTACTGGTGACTTACTACAAAGGAAATCAAAAGAACTGAGACATGCAATTCAGAAAGTATTATCGCGAGTGTCACTGGTTTCCACCATCACAGCTACAGATTGATGATATTTATTCTGTTTTATGCCGAGGATTGATGTTAATGGTAGAAAAATAAATCCTGTCCTTGTTACTTAACGTGTTCTAGTCAGAGATAAAATGGGAAAGCGAATAGGCCTTAAAGGGGTTGTACGGGAAAAGAAAACATGGCCGATTTCTGTTTCTAAGGAAGTGACATCATGTCGTTAAACGGCCATGCTGCGTTCCAGTCTCATTCATTTTAAAGAGGACCTTTCACGTCCTCTGGCACTGGCGGTTTTATATACTGTGTCCGGGTGTCGGAGATATCAGTGCTGATCGTTTTGGCATAGATATCCCTTCACCATCGGTACACAGAAGGAATTGATCAGCTGTAGTCAGACGTTGCAGAGATCAGTGCACAGGAGGAGTAGGTAAGCCATAGTTAGACATTACAGAGATCGGTACACAGGAGGAATTGATCAGTCATAGTCAGACGTTGCAGAGATCGGTACACAGGAGGAGTAGATCAGCCGTAGTCAGATGTTGCAGAGATCAGTACACAGGAGGAGTAGATCGGCCATAGTCAGACATTGCAAAGATCGGTAAACAGGAGGAGTAGATCAGCCGTTGCAGAGATCGGTACACAGGAGGAGCAGATCAGCCATTGCAGAGATTGGTACACAGGAGTAGTAGATCAGCCATAGTCAGATGTTGCAGAGATCGGTACACAGGAGGAGTAGATCAGCTGTTGCAGACATCGGTACACAGGAGGAGCAGATCAGCCGTAGTCAGACGTTGCAGAGATCGGTACACAGGAGGAGCATATCAGCCGTAGTTAGACTTTGCAGAGATCGGTACACAGGAGGAGTAAATCAGACATAGTCAGACGTTGCAGAGATCGGTACACAGAAAGAATTGATCAGCCGTAGTCAAACGTTTGCAGAGATCGGTATACAGGAGGAGTAGGTAAGCCATAGTTAGACGTTGCAGAGATTGGTACACAGGAGGAGTAGGTCAGCCGTAGTCACACAGTTGCAAAGTTCAGTACACAGGAGTAGTAAAGTGGTGCTGAGACTATGGGTAAACAAGGATCAGACAGCCAGAATAACCAGGCCCAGGATGGAGTAAGCTGTGGGTTTATATGGGGCTAGCTAAACTGGGATTGGCCAGAGAGCAGGTGATATCCATAAGCCAATTACTCCAATGAGAGAGACCAGGCCAGGCAAGACACAGAGCAAACCGGTTTCTCAATGGTATAATGGTCAAGGCTACAGAACACAGCCAGGAAGTCATGGGTTCAAGACCCCGTGAAATCAGTTTGTGACAGCCTGTTTAACTTTCATCCTGTCTTCTGTACCTTTAATCATCCATAGCACAGCAAAACTTTGTCACATTGGAGATAAATAGCAAGATGTGCCCCGGGGGCCCCAACATCACCACCTCAGTACAACCCCATGATTATTGTTCAAGCCTGAGGGCCTGTAAGAGGATTCGGTGCCATAACCAGTGTAGCAGCCATCTTGATCCTACACTTAATAGCACCATTTCCATCCTATTGTGCCATAGGACATTGCACACTCTGCAAAATTTTGGGGGGTTTTAGCTGCAGTTTGATATACTCTTTTTAAATAGCTTAGAATGTGTTAAAATAGTAAAATAAGATACGATCTTAAGAATCCCCACCACTCCTAATCTTATACAATGACACAATCCTACCATGATATCCAAACATGGATTTGCAACCACTGATTGGTGACAGATGTCATCTGTTATCACCATTGAGCAGCAGTCACCATCATAGTTGGAAATTGGCTCCAGCAGATACAATGTAGGGTATCAGAATTCAGTAAAGGATCAGTAATCTAAGTCTCTATCTACTATTATATAACATGCTAAGCAGTTTTCAAAAAAGTTTGCATAGCACAATAATCCCTTTAATACAGACCCTGGAATCTATGGCCAATTATTATAGACCCCACATTAGATACCAATTTATCATACATGCCAGGCTAGATGCCAAATTGTTACAGAGCCCCCAGTTGGGATGCCAAGTTATTGCAGATGCTAGTCCAGAAGTCAACATAATACTGACCCCAGATCATACACAAAATCAATAGACGCCAGATTGTACACAAAAATTAAAATTGAATCCTGGGGGAGGGCACAATGAACAGTGAGCCCTAAGCTAAATTCCTACCGCTGTCCCTTCCTGCTTGCCGGTTCTATCCTAAGCGATAGGCGGCCACTGATCGACGGGCCCTTCCTATATAAGTGACAACACAGAAGGAAGACAAGAAAAACATCAACAAAGGGAGGTCAGCTAACCAAGGGTCCAGTAACTATCAAGCAATGCAGTACAGAATCGAAATCCAAGAGAGTAGTCAAAGGGTAAGCCAGAGGTCATAGATCAGCAATACAATAGTATCAGAAGAGGAGCTTAGTACGGACAAGGTCACAGTAGCCAGCACTTCTACGAGGGCTAATCTCCAGTATATAGGAAGCCAAAGACCCGCCTGAGGCTTGATTGGAAGACAGGCTGTCATTCACACGGGCCATATTAGAATTATCACTTGATGAACAGAGGAAACGAGGTGCAGGAGATATGTGTGATGGAAATTCAATTACAATGCAACAAAGAACACTAAGCAAAGAATCAAACTAAACTCGCCTCATGGGCCTCAGTGTGCGAGTGGAAGGTGGCACAGAGACCCCAACAGGCAGAAGCATTACATTAGCATTATAATTGTGGCCCCACAAATTGTGACGAGGTGGCCTCGTAGGCATTTGTCTACCCTTGCCAACCCCTTGTATTGACTCAACATGGACATGCTGGATCCTCCATATCAAGATACCCTCCTTGTCGCTGCTGTCCACTCGAGACTCTAATGGAGGGGGAACCCTAATAGGGTAGAAAATGCAATTTCTGACCCCTTTAAGTCCACATCGAATGTGTGAATTCTTTCATATCTTTAAAGAAGACAACAAACAGGTAAGAAAAAAAGTCTCAGAAAGTGAAGAAATGGATTATTACACCAATGGTGAGTAGGATTCGTACTTCTGAAGTCTATAACATACTCCCTCTAAAAAGATTTTAAACTGCCCTTGTGTATTTAGGATAGCACCTACCTCTATGTATTATAGACGTCTTATTGATGTGAGAAGTTTTATAAATCATTCAGTAACAGATGATGTTGTAACTAAAGCAGTGGGAGTTTGGAAATACTTACATCAGATTAAGCTTGTGTTTATTTCAAAAAACCTCTGATCTACCTAGGATTTCTGGCAGGCTCAACATGAGAACAACACGAGCTGGTGTGTATCAAAGCTTCTTTATCTGAAAGTCAAACTTGGAAGGTTTCCAATTCTAATTAAAAAAAAAATAATTGATGTCTTTTTGGACTTTCAGTTTCAAAATATTTTTCCCATTTATTTATGAAATTTGTATTTGGCCCATACACTCCCGGAATATTTAGCAAAAAACATCAGTGGACGGAATGAAAGAGTTGTCACAATTGATTTGAGTCCGATGGAAAAATGTTGTCCCGTGTAGTATCGAAGAGAAAAGCGATGATATCAGGTTAAGAGGAGAGGATTGGCTCATGATGCTTGGCCGTAAGTCAGGGGCAAGACTTGAAGCTTCCGAGACCCGGTACAAAGTCTGTAAGAGGTTCCTCCACCTACGTGTTGCTAGAGGCTCCTTCATCTTTGTGTTGGCTCATTTCATTGTTGATCTTGACTTGGTTTGGATATGAGTGTTTTTGAAGATCTGGTCATTTTTGAATATCCACTTTTTTAAGTTTTTCAACAATCAATAGGGTAAATTTACTAAGCTGAACACATCAGAAATATGGCCAAAATTCTGTGCACCATGTTTAGACACTTTTCTAATCTTCTCCAATCAGAAGACAAGGCTTATCACATCAATATAAGCCAACTAGACATGGTGAGCCTGATGACATTTGTTTAGATGAACACTAGCCAACTAGTTTGTTTTGAGCTGAACAACATGAACTGGAAACACTGTTACTATAATTTGGGGTCTCTCCAGTCCCCAAAGTATAATAGAGGCCCAAGGAAGTTGTGGACAAATAATAACACCTATACTCTTCTTGCCTCACCTTGTCTGGGCTCCATTGAGGCATCTGGTGGTCCCTGGGCATCCTCTTCCAGGTTCCTGGCTAACGGCACATGTCCCAAGGTTTCATTGGTTACTTAGGGTGGGCCAACATCAGCCAGGAGGCAGGAAGAGGGTGCTGGGAGCAATTGGGAACCTAGGGAGCAAAGTGAATAGAACTGTTTATTATGATGTTGCACAGTTGCTACTGCTGCGTTTTGTTTTTGTTTTTTTCTTAATAGGCCGTTACCAGCTGGAGTAACTCCAGCCGGTAACGCTCCCTATTTACTTACCGATCCTGGCAGGGGCCGGGATCGGTAAGTGACACCGCAGGACCCACAAACACTATTATTACACTCGGAGGTCTTTTCAGACCCCCGAGTATAATGATCAGAGGCCTGGGAGAGGTAAGGGAACATAAAAAACAGTGTCACTTACCTCTCCGCAATCCAGACAGGCTTTGGGCCTAGTTGTGTGACGTCTCTGATGTCACATGACCAGGGCCTGCGTCCCGGGTCATGTGACGTCCGGATGTCATTGAAGATGGCCGACATCACCGAGGACTGCAGTGGAGCCGGGGATAGGTAAATAAGAGTGTTTTTTATGTATTCATCCCCTCCCGGTCACCAATTATTATGAAAGACCCCAGAGTATAATAATTGTTCATGGGTGTCCACAGTGGGGCATAATATTGTGTGTAGGGGCCACTAAGGGGCATAATACTGTGTGCAGGGGCCACTATGGGACATAATACTATGTGCAGGGGCCACTATGGGGCATAATACTGTGTGCAGGGGCCACTATGGGGCATAATACTGTGTACTGGGGCGACTATGAGACGAGACATAATACTGTGTGTAGGGGCCACTATGGGGCATAGTTCTGTGTGTAGGGGTCACTATTGGTCATAATACTGTGTACTGGGGCCACTATGGGACATAATATTGTGTGCAGGGGCCACTATGGGACATAATATTGTGTGCAGGGGCCACTATGGGGCATAATAGAGCGCGCAGGAATGTTGGGGTTGGTCGGTTGGGGTCGTTGGTGTTGGTTAGGGGGGGCCCATGTCAAAAGTTTGCCACGGGGCCCCCCATTCCTAGTTACGCCCCTTGGTCCCAAGTCATCCATTGTTCCTCAACAGCATGATTGAAAGGAAGGAGAAGATTATATGCAGTGGTGGACATGAAGGTAGTCATAATAATGTTGAAGAGGTTTTTTGGGGGAAATGATTAGGATGACCGATCCTTAGGGTAGGTCATCAATGCAAGATTAGAAGGGATCCAACACATGGGTACCCTGATGATCAGTTCTCAAGAACCACCATACAGACAATGGTGCTGGAGGCAGATAGCACTGTTCTCCCTGGATAGGTTATCAATGTCAATTCCCCAGAAAAATTCTTTCTGAATAATCTTTATAAATATAGTGTACCTGCATATTCTGCATCTGTTTACAAATCAGAAGATATGTATACAGATAAAAATCAGACTTCACAGAGTAAGAAATTAATCAACAATGAGATTACAGGAGTGATCTTCCGATCTGTGAAGTTTACAATCTCTGAAGCCAACTTTAGATATTAGAGATTAACTTCATTGTCCAGCATAGAGCATTCTAGAGGAGTAATGCAGCATGAGAGAAGATAAGTGTAGAGGGTTCAGGTTGTGGGGGACGTTGGTCTCAGATCATTGGCAGTTTGCAGCATGTGGGTAGGGTGGTAGAGACGAGAGTCATATATATAACGTGTATGTCATAGTGAATGGGAAACCAAGCAGTGACTGGCAACATCAATGTTGTAGTTGACGTTGATAAGCCTGGCTGCTGCATACACCGATGGATTAGAGAGAGTAGCGAACTACAGGAGGCAAGATGAGAATATATCAAGCAACAATAAGGGTTATGGCCATATGCCTAGTTTGAAATCCAGATTATGGAGATGTTTTTGAGGTGCGGGGTTCATGACCATCAAGCTATTCAGTATAAGGAATAAAGGAAAGCTCTGAGTCAAATTTAATATATGCCATTTCTCCTCCCAAAGCTAGAAGAATTTTGGAAATGATCAAGTAAGGGTGTTTGATTGTTGTCATAAGACGTTGGAGGCAAGGATCACACAACAAACTTCAACATCCAATTTTAGGATGTTGGATCCAACATCAGGGAACACTGATGGAGATCCTGGACCCTGGTATACTCTAGGGTCTTGGAGAGTAACTCTGGGTCCAGGTTGATCCTATTGCCTCTGCTATTGGATTATGAGTATATGTAGAGGATAACCCCTTAGCATTATTGACAAATATAGAAGTAAAAAATGGGCCCAATGGGCAAAGAGAGTAGAGCATAAATCAAACACCAGATACTTGGGTCCAGATGTTGTGTCCAGTGCAGAAGATATGTAATCTTTTAGATCCAATATAGAGTTACATTTTTTGTAATTTAAGGGGTGAACATGTTCTGAACATTAAAATTCCTCAGAAAATCTGTTTATTCTGGGATTGATCCTCCCATATAGTATGACAATAGGCTTTACTTAAAGGGATTTTCCCATAATCAAAACATTTCCTATCCAACCAATCAGACACTTATTAGCTATGTAGTGAGAAAGGTTTGCTGGTGTCCCTTGGCACCCAGCACACAAATCACATGCAGGGATGGCCTCATGTTTTTTTTTAGGGCTGTTTGCAATGAAGCCCCCTCCACCTTATCTGAGCTTCATGAAGAACACCATACCACCATAGTTATAGAGTGAACAAATTAGTTTGCTTTAAAGGTACCTTATTTGGAAGATAAAATATCTGCAGTCTTGCTGGCTATATAAGCCTTCATGATGTCCTATCAGTTTTTTTCTGCTGCTAGTAGCCCCATTATGGCTGCAGCACATTTTGAATTTCAGTCTAGGGCAGGAGGCTTATACAATACATAACAGCCTGTCCTCGCTCCCTCCATCTATTATTACCACTACTGTTAATAATTGGTTTCTATACAATCTGCCAGGAGTAACTGTATAATAGCAAATGTTACGGTTCTGTGTATATATAAATATTTTTTTTTAAACTACAGAACCTCTTAGCTGTAGAACACTACAGCAAGGTCCACAGGCCCAATGGTGGGCGGCTGTATGTCTGAACTCAATGTGAACTACTGCGAAGACACTGCAGCGTGAAAATCAATGTGAACTACTGCAAAGACACTGAAGCCTGGACTAAATGTGAACTACTGCAAGACACTGCAGCCTGAACTAAATGTGAGCAGTGTGTACAGTGCGGCACTCCATGTGAACAAGGTGCAACTAAAATCCTGCCAGTTTAGCTCACTGGCCAGGTGAAAAAGTACAAGAGAAACACACACGGCTGCCAAGGGTTAACACTCACCCCAGGCCAGCAAACACACATCCTTACCCCTGCAACAGCTAGGGGCCACCACAGAAGTTTTAGAACATTCTCCTGCACACAGCTTGGAGTCCCCAGGGAGGTTTGCATGGTCCTGCACACAGCTTGGAGCCATCAAACACCCATGCTCTCGCACACAGCTAGGAGCCATACATGAAGTCAGACAGTACACATAGGCTATCTCAGAGACCATACCTGCTGCAGATCTACAAGCTGGAACAGCGTCTACCGCTCCTAGCCCTGGTGTAGATCTAGCAGTTCAGGGTTTACAGGTCCTACCTAACAGCACCCAGGAGAAGCAGAGAAACCCCACACAGAGGCCTAGTCTGACAACCTACCTGAATACTGGAGCCTATCCCTGACTACTGTCATTCACTTCATGGACTTTGAGGAAATTTTAGACAAAGTGTAAGCCCCTGGCGGGCGTCGGCTCACACTATTTAAAGGGAAGCCCTGCCCAATAGGGGCGGTGGCCATGACCTCACCGCTCATGCTCAGTAGGGGGAAATGGCATTTAGCTTGTGAGCAGCTCCAATACATCTGAGCATGCTCAGTTAGGTGAAAGCTGGATGGTTAGACTGACCCACAGGTGGCGCTGTGCGCTATGATAGCAACCTGCAGGATCCAATCCTAAAAGCAAACAAATAGCTGAAAAAATCCCAAGAGAAGATGAAATATAATCCCTGTGAACCGTCTTGCTTTTGAATGGTATCTATATATGGACCTTCCCTAGTAACAGGCAGTGAACAGCAAATTAGCTAGAATGGAGACACCTAGTGGCAGGAACTTTAGAGAGTTTTTCAGGCAGAAAACAGCAACATTCTTAATTAAAGTACATTACATTTTTGTTCAGAATCACATGATTCATTAAATTATACTAATTTATGTGAACAATTAGAGACCATTTAACCCCTGACTAGTTGAAATTGTTCAGGTTGCACTCTATAAAGGATTGGATTATCTTGTATGTGCTTTATGGGGGCTTCCTCATGTCCCCCCAAGGTAATGTTGTGCTATAAAGGGGAGATGGCAAGGGCAAAAGTGGTGTGGCGATGACTATTGAAAACACATACAAGCTTGACTGTGTTGAGTTCTTGTGCGTACGGTGGAGCAATTGGTTGAACAACTGTTTCGTGACGGCTATTGAAGGTGAAAGGGAACCACTAGGCCGTGTCCAAGCCACACGTCTCAACAGCCCTCTCCTACCTACAATATGCCCTAGGTATGGCAGACCCACTTTGAAAGTGGCAATGTTGAGTGTGGTCAAAGCAGATCTTAGACTACAATGGCTAACATCCTCCATCAGTGCTAGACTTCAAGAGCACATTGGTACCCTGCGCCATTATCCTGCTCTAAACACACAGCCCAGTATGTTTACACGCCACCTGGGAGCTGCAATCTCACGAATATCATAAATAACTTTGTCTTAAAAGAGTGAAATCACCAAAGATGTAGTCGCAGAAGCAGACAGCTATTGCAGCCGCGCCACTTTCATGTGTTCAAAAATGAAAAGTGCAAAAGAAAATTTAAATATAGAATAAAAAACAATTCCATATCCATTAAATTCTGCTAAAGCGTGGGAACTTTGATTCCCATGATTTTGTTCCCATGTCAGCATGAGCAAATCACTTTACTTCTCTGTGCCTTAGGCAACATGTATTTGATTGTAAGCTCAGAGTTGCGGGGACTCACTGTGCCTAAAATGTATGTGCAAATCTCAGTCTAACAATAAAGACAATAATAACAGAGCAATGTGCGAGCGTTCGGCCGGAGGAAGACTCCAAAAAGACTGGCTCAGAGACGTATATGTCGTGTGTTCGGTTTCTATGTGATGTATGGAGAGATCGGATAGGAAACTTCTCCCCTTGTTCCAGCATTCAATGCTTTTGCTCCAGAATTTTTGCATTTTTCCCTCTATTTTGCACCTTTTTTCTTCAATTGCACTTCATTTATTAATCTCTCGCTACATTTTTTTTAAAATTTTTGCACCTAATACATCCTTTTGCAAAAGTGATTTTAAATATAAGCATGGTTTATGATTTAGTCCATAGGTGCAAACCTAAGTCACTACATGCAACCTTTAGGCTGGGACCAGCGCCACACCTCTCATGAGGCAACCTGAAGTGACTGCTTCAGGCGGCGCTATGCCAGGACCCCGGGGGGAAGGGGGAGGGCGGCATTTTTGCTGACCTAAGCCAGTCCAGGACAAGCTGTCCTGGACTGGCTTAGCGTCACTATCTCGGCAGCCCGGCACGGGAGGCGAGCGGTGGATTGGGGAGGCCCTGTGGATGCAGCGGCACGCTTAGCAGAGAGCAGGCCTCTCCCTGCCTGCTCTCTGCCTGCTAATGCCGCCCCCTCTGCCCCGCCCCCTCCACTCTGCCCCCTCCTCCTGGGGGAGGGGGGGCGGCTTTCTGTCATCCGCCCCAGGCGGCAAGAAAGCTAGGTTCACCCTGGCTGGGGCCCCATGTTGCGGTAACACAGCTTTTTTTGTTGCAGATATTGTTGCGTTTATTGAACCAAAGCCAGGAGTGGATTGAGCAGAAGGAAGAAGTATAAGAACTTGCTAAATATTTTCCATTCTTTTTCTAGCCATTTTTGGCTTTGGCTCAAAAAAACCGCAGCAAAATCTGTAACAAAAAAAAAAGCTACGTTTCCGCAACGTGGTGCCTTAGGCTGGGGCTCCATGGGATGGGAACGCCGCGATTTGCCGCCGCAGGAAAAATTGCAGCATGGTACATTAAGGACAAAGTGGATGGGATTCTAGAAAATCCCATACCCACTTTGCGGTAAAAACCACGGTGTGGATACACCGCAATTTCCAAAACCGGCGCGGTTTGGGATATTGCAGCATGTCAATTATACCTATAGAAACACTGGCGAGGACATCAGTATAATTAAACAGAAAGTCTGCTGAGGAAAACTCCGCGAACTATCTGTCTAAAGCTCTGCGCATCGCTTTTATGCTGCGGGACGTCCCATGGGGCGTTAGCCACTTTTCTGCGCAAGCGTACTCCACTTCTATCTTGAAAAATGTATCAAATGGAGCATGAATTGTAACAAATTGATGAGCCTGCAATACTTTGATAGAATTGTTTTGAGAAGTCCCACTATAGCAAAAAAAAAAAAAAGTCAAACTATTTTAAGTCCCATTTCTGTTTGGCTTATAAGATAAGATAAGATAATCCTTTAATAGTCCCACAGTGGGGTAATTTCAGTGTGTTACAGCAGCATAGTAATACAGATACAGGATAATGCTCAGTAATATATTACAGACGTAGACACACATATGCTGAGAAGAGAAGATATACTAGGAGTCCATAGCAGCTAAAGAGGAGAAGAAAGAAAGACTTCAGGATCACTTAGTTCTCTGTGCAGAGTGATCTTCGCTTGGTCTGATGTAGATTATACAGCCTGGTCGTGGTTGGAAGGAAGGACTTGCGATAGCTCCTTCTCACACTTGGGGTGAAGCATTATGAAAATTGACCCTTAAAAATACATAGAAATACATAACAAAAATTTTACTAAAGCCCTTTCAGAGGTTGTTTGTGGGAGAAACGGGATGATTTGATGATAGGTATATATAAAATACAAAAAGTAGCTCCTACTTTGATAAAATTTGTACCGTACTGGACTGTTTATGTGATTGGCAGGAAACTTTTTGATTCTGCATATGAAATAAATAAGTAAAACAAATAAAAATCTGAGTAAATAAATAAAAAACAGCCAAATTTATTAAATAAATTTGAAATATGCGGAATAATGTAAAATTATTATAAACTATTGAGCTGTTTATATATTTATTTTTTTTGTTAGTAAAATTTTTAATTTCAAATTTTAATATTAAAGTGTTTTAATGCAAATATTATTTATTCCCCTCCATAGAATAGAGGACAATTTGCTGATCTGCGGAGGTCCAGTCTCTATTTTGATTGCAGTGTTGAACTGCATGACGTATTCGCTATAATGCGAAGACTGAGCGCCATCCTTCCACTATTTGCAGTACCCCCACTGAATTCACAGGCACGCGCATTCGGCATTCAGCAATATTTTTAGAATGGGGTAAAAAAAAAATCCTGTACTCAGAATCAGCATTTTATCCGCTGTTTGGGGGATAAATAATTTTCGCAGCAACTAAATACAACCAACATGTAAAGGGATACATCTTGGTTGTATTTAGTTGTTTCAAATTATAATTATTGTATATTAAAAAAAATTGAAATAACCAAATATAAATTAAATAAAAAATTTGTCATCTTTCCCCAAAAACAGACCACCCCCAATCAATTCTAGGTGTAACAAATAGACTCATAATAATAGTAACAAGGGCAACTCTGATAATAATAGAGGGTATATTCTAGGATAACATTATATGATCACCAAAAAAAAATAACCAGAAATTAAAGCTATTTTTCTTACAAATTTTTTGAATCAAAACTGAAAAAAAAAAAAAAAAAAAGCAAAGAAATCTACATTGGTTACAAAAATACTACAAAAAATCCATAAAAAGTTCAGCCATTATACTAACACATGCAAAAAAAAAAAAATTCTGATCCTGAAATACCCTTGACCTGAAACAGTTCAATTTTGCTATCAGAATGGGAATAATGCCAAAAAATAAAATATTTAGTTATAGAAAGAAAGTCAAATTTCTACTTGATCAAAAAACATGGCGTCCTAATTTTTCTCACCTCTAGTTTTTAGCACTTACGATGTAACTAATCCAAATTTTGCAATTTTTTTTTTTTTTTTTTTTTTTTGAGGAGGTTGCAGAAGTTTTTGGATTACCTTGGATAATATAACCAGATTTGGTCAATATTTGGTCCGATTTGCTCATCTGTAGCAAAACCCAAAAATGCATTGAGTATATAAAAGCTATACGTTGTCCAATATTTTTTCACTTTCCGTGCTACGGATACTTTTATAGTTTTGACATAAATATACAGATGCAAAACACTAACCGAATCTACACTGTAGCCTAAGGCTCCTTTCCTTTCTTTATTTCACAAACTGAATGTAACAAGATGTAAAGACTAACATTAGTGTTAAAGACACCTAAAAAAAAAAAAAAAATTTCAGTATGTATTTTTTTTTCTTTTGCAAAATTTACATGTTCATGATGCATTGGGGTTTTTTTTGCACTTAAAATGCAGGTAAACACCATCTGAAGTGCACAATGTGCAGCCAAATGTGCCATGTGGTCCGTCCATCTGTCCCGACTGTATATGTCTAAGCTCTTCTTCAGTGTTTTCTGGCAATATAAATGTTGCTATAATGGATGAAAAATATTGCTACTTATCCCAAAGAATTATCTCCAATATCTAAGATATTGTTCTGATTTTTTTTTATTCTAAATTCAAATTCTATATTTTAAAGGAATAAAATATCAATTAATAATAATAATAATAATAATAATAATAATAATAATAATAATAATAATAATTATTTTTATTATTATTATTATTATTATTATTATTATTATTATTATTATACATTTCTACATTCAAATTTTATATACTAAAGGAATAAAATATCAATTAATAATATTAATACTACTACTAATAATAATAATAATACTAATACTAATACTACTACTACTACTACTACTACTAATAATAATAATAAGAAGAAGAATAAATATAAAATTCTAATTCTATATACTAAAGGAATACAATATCAATTAATAATAATAATAATAATAATAATAATAATAATAATTATAAATATCTAATTTGTAAAGGAACAACAATATTAAATAATAATAATAATAATAATAATAATAATAATAATAATAATTATTATTATTATTATTATTATAAATATCTAAATTTTAAAGGAATAACAATATTAAATAATAATAATAATAATAATAATAATAATAATAATAATAATAATAAATATAAAATTCTAATTCTATATTCTAAAGGAATAAAAATATTAATTAATAAAAATAAAATAATAATAATATAATAATAATAAAAATATATAAATATCTAAATTTTTAAGGAACAACAATATTAAATAATAATAATAATAATAATAATAATAATAATAATAATAATAATAATAATAATAATAATAAAATATACTTTTCTAAATTCTTATAATGTAATTTTTTACATCATTATAATCCGGAACAAAAAAAAAAACAGATTAATAATCAAGAATTATTTAAAACCAAAATCTATAAAAAATCCTAAGACTGATGAATTGTAATTCTATGGAGAAAGGCTAATAAATTATTTACGGAGGGAAAGACTTGTTAACTATCATATAAGCTGTTGTACGATGCAATTAATGCTTGACCTTAATTAATAGAGACATTTTATTGGTGTTCTTATCCATATGTGAATTATTTTGCTCTGCTGATATTATCTGCCATAGTACTAATGACTGCCTGATAGAATTTATGACTGTTTGTCTTAAAATCAAGATACAAATATAAAAATTTCTGATTAAAGAGATGTAATGTTCGAAATTGTTGAATTATTCAGAATTTTTAGATCAATTGTTATAAATGAATGAAGGCTGAATAAAGTAAATGATAACTGGGAAGCCAATTTGTGAAATCTTTATGGTCCATACAGAATGGATTGGAGATCCTGATGGTTTGGAATCCATAAAATTTAATACAAATTATATATATATATATATATATATATATATATATATATATATATATATCAAAAATAGCCCAGTTTTCCCCCATTTTTGCAGGTTTCCTCTGCAGACATTCTGTTTCAATTAGACCTAATGGGAAGCCACCGGTGTTTCCGTATTTATAATTGACATGCTGCGATTTGCAAAATTTTTGGAAATTGCTACATGTCCATGAGGTTTTTACCACAAAGTGATTTGCCAGAATCCCTTCCACTTTACTCTGACTGTACAACGTCGTGATTTTTTCCGTGGTGGTCTTGCGTTGACTTATTCTGCTAACTATCCACTAGGTTGTGGCCCAGTGGTCTGCCCGCCTCATGCTCACACTCAGCTAACCCACTGTGATATACAATGGCAGCACAGTGGATAAGACTTCATTAAATTTCCTCCATATACTGTGACTAAAACCTTCAACAAGTCAGTTATTGCTTTCAGCTTTCAGTCTAAGGCCAGGGCCCCACGTGGTGGAAACGTCACGTCAAATCCTATTCACACGTAGCATATGTGGATCCTAAATGTTGAAAGTAACTGTAGATCCATAGCGAGGCACTGCAAAAAAAAAAAAAAAAAATTTGGGCACTTTTTGTGACTGGACGCACTTGGAGCAGGCACACTGATACATTTGTGTCCGCCATATATGATCCCAGTCTTCATCCGCTGAATATTTTTGAACATTATTATTTTAGTTCCATACACCATTATACACCATTGTGGATTCTACTCAGAATAGTGAATGTTTTGTGGATCCTAAAATCCACAAATCTCTATTATCGACACATATTCCATACGAAAATCTGCATAGCCATTACTCTCTGCCGAGTAAATAAGTGCTGTCCGTAGACTTGTACAGACAGACATTGCCATTCTGCATGGACTATAGTTCCTAAAAAAAGAACATCCCAGCCGTGTAAATAACACCTTACCCTATATTCACACCACAGTGATTACTGGCCATGTGACATGAACATGAATGTTGTTTTTGGTTATCTGAACGGACGTTTCTTAAAGGGATTTTCCTTTTCCAAAAAGTTTCATAAAAAAATATCTGTTATTGCTTCTAATGGGTTAATAATTGCACCCTCAAACATATATTGTGTTTTGAGTGACTTCTGGGTGTCTCTGGGGGATTCTGGTATCTTTGCTTTTATTTACATGCAATGCCTCCTGCTATCTAACTTCCTCACTAAACATCTCACCTTTCTCCCCACCCTCCTTCCTCACTCCCCCTCCTTCCTTTCTCCCCTCCCTGTCTCTCTAACTATCCCACCCTTTCCTACCTATTCAGCCCAACCCCCAATCCATAGTATATACTTACTCCAACATGCTTCTTCCAGTGAGACGGCCCCTCCCCCTGTACTCCTCAGCTGCGCATGCATGTAGAAAAGCAGTCAATTACAGACGGCATCGGTGCACGCAGTGTAGAAGAGCGCGCACAACACAGACAGAAGGAGGAGGAGCCGGAATTGCTGGAAGAAGCCATGGACAGTATGATGGAGTGGATGGGGGTAGTAGTCATCACGTAGTAGTCACAATCCGTTTCTGGAAATGGGGAAACAAATCATCACTGGATAATCAGAATATGTCGCTGGGATGGTCAGGTAGGAAAGGGTGGGATAGATAGAAAGACAGGGAGGGGAGAGAGAAAGGAGGAGAATAGGGTTGAGCAATCGGGATCGGAAAAAATCGGATTCCGATCGGCGGTCGAGTAAATTTCACGATCGCGATCGGAATTCCGACCCGATCTTTTCCAGCGGGATCGAGATCGGAGGTTATCTCAAGATCGGCTAAACCCTAAAAGTGACTTTTCCCATAGAGAAGCATTGACTAGGGTTGAGGATCGGGATCAGAAAAGATCAGATTCCAATCGGCAATCGAGCAAATTTCACGATCGAGATTGGGATCGAGATCGGCTGGAAAATGATTGGAAATCGGATTTTAAAATCGATCTTGAAATCTCAAAATCGGCTCAACCCTAGAGGAGAGGAGAGAGGAAGAAGGGGGGAGTGAGGAAGGAGGAGGGGAGAAAGTACTGCAGGGATTTTAAGTTATCCTGGACAACCCCTTTAAAAGCTGTCACATGGCTCCATTAAATCAATTCCTGTCAATGGGACTATTCCCATGACCAATTTTTTGATTGTCCATTTTTACAGACCATCCAAAAATTTCCGATTTTTACCCGTTTTTAGGTATCTCTCAATAGACTCAGATCTTTGAGGGATCTGGGAAAACAGGGGCCCCACGGATGCAAAACAAGCCTGGTCGTTTTATCCACCGGTCATGTGAACGTAGGTTGCTAAATATTCTAGTGTAATTTGTATAAAAAAAAAGTAACCTCTAACCTCAGGACCTTGCATTAATAGGATACAGTAAGAACACCACTAGAGTCAGAACATCTGCTCATCCAGGATAATTCCCGTGACGTAGCAAGTAGAGATGAGCGAGTAGTATTCGATGGAGTAGGTATTCGATCAAATACTACGGTATTCGTAATACTCGTACTCGATCGAGTACCACTCGCCATTCGAATTGAAAAGTTTGATGCAGAACCAGCATTGATTGGCCGAATGCTATACAGTCGGCCAATCAACGCTGGTTCTTCTCCTACCTTTAGAAGTCTTCTTCGTGCAGCTTCCATGCGGCGTCTTCCAGCTCTGAATTTACTCTGCCAGGCATCGGGCCTGGGTAGAGCCGACTGCGCATGTCTGCTTGTAGTGCGGACATGCGCAGTCGGCTCTGCCCAGGCCCGATGCCTGTCAGAGTGAATTGAGAGCCGGAAGATGCCGCGGGGACGCTGCACGGAGAAGACTTCTCAGAGGATCCAGCCCAACCCTCACTCGTGGACTTGGTAAGTATAATTTGATCGAACGTTTCCTACCCCTGAAACGAGTATTTTCCCCCCATAGAGTATAACAGGGTTCGATATTCGATTCGAGTAGTCGAATATTGAGGGGCTACACGAAGCGAATATCGAACCTCGAACATTTTACTGTTCGCTCTAGTCTATCTCTAGTAGCAAGATGTCTTCCCGACTCGTCTTCGTCAAGATCGGCAAAAAAGTTCACCCAAAGAACAAAAAGTGCCATCAATGGTTAATTTCTTGCCGACTCCCCCCCCCCCCCTCCTATATTTCTTCTAATGACTTTTATACCTTGTGCTAACACAACATTGAAATTTTACTGCAAAGGGATAAAGTGATAAAACTCCATCATGACATTATTTCAGTTTTTCTTACATTCGGCAGATCCTAACGCCAACCTCATTATTTTAATATCCCTTTTTCTCATTTATTAGGCTCTTGTAAATTAGGTGCGAAACACAACAAGATAATAAAAATAAATTACCCATTTAAAAAAAAAGCACCAAAGTTGAAGTGCCAAACCATATTTATCGTTTCATAGCCGGTGGGTAATATTCCTATCATGCACAATTTTTCAAAAAGCCAATTAGAAAACATTGAAGATACCGAAAAAATCTGCTGCCGGAACATTTTAATAAATGGTTTTGTGCAATTTTTTTTTCCATTTTTTTTCCCATACAATGTGAAATTAATGTAGCAATTCTCCAATATATAATCAACATAATAAGTAAAATTCAGCGCGAGGGTTATAGCATACCTTAGGTGTTCCCTGCTCTACTTACACTTAGGAAACCATTAAGGGAAGATTTTCTAGTAGAGTAAATGGTGACGATTATTAAGAAGAAGTATCCTGAATTAGTTATGCAAAATTAAATTTAAGACCCCCCTCCCCAACACCCTCCAGAGGGCAGCCATGCGTGCCGTAGTCAAACACCTATCGGGCTCATCCTGAATCTTCCTGTTTCATGGGGATAGATTGGAACAGGCAGTGAACCCTTATGAAATTTGCGGTGCTGGTTCTCATTGAGGTGATCCATGGAGTCTACAGTCTAAGGGTCAGTTCACACGGGGCAAGAGGAGGCAGATTTTGGCACGGAATCCACCTCAGAATCCAACCCCTCGCCATAGAGGTTGTGTAGACCACTAGCGATCTTTTTTCTGCTAGCGGTTTGTTCCCGCTCATGGAAAAAAGAAGCGGAAAATCTCCGCGGGGTGTCCACGCCAAGACAATCCCTCCGGACTAGGCCCATTCATTTGGGCCTACTCCAGAGCAGGAAGCCGCGACTGTTGGAAGCCGCGACAGTCACGGCTAGCCGCTGAAGGCACATTTTGATCCTGATGCTGATGCGCCTCCCCCGTCAAAATCAGGACCAAAATAAGCGGTCACTAGCCTGTGTGACCTAGGCTTTACAGGCAATGCTTCATGGGAAAAAGGTTTCTTATCAGTTGCATAGTCATCGCACCACACACACACACACGGTGCCTGATATCTGAGGTTCCTTGGACCACCAGATAAATGATTCCGGGGGGCCCCTACTACAACAACTCCTAGGAAATGGACCCTACTTAGGGCTGAGCCGATCTTGATCTTTCAGGATAATTTTTAAAATCCATTATTGTGTTTGAGTCCGGGGCCCACTACTTTGATGGACCAGTCCAACACTGACTTTGCTCTAGAAGCACCATGATGGTTCCAACTTTATTTGCCATCATTTAACCTTTTAGATGCTGACAGCAACACTTAAGTGATTAGAGCAGGAGTTGGCTCCAACTCTAAGCCCAAGTGGTCCTCCACAATGCAATATCAGGTGACATAGTGTTGTCACTGCAGACCATACTCTAACAGTGACCTTCAGGGCTGAATGCCTATTAGGACCTGCCTATTGCAGCCCAATCTGCAACTTTCAGAGTTATAATGCACTGTAATACAGCGGTATTGTATGGCATTATATGGGCAATCACAAGTTCACCTGGTCAAGTCCCTAACCAAAAATTTTATGGAAAATTTTAAAAATGGAATTTTTTGTTTAGAAATTCATATTTTCCTTTGTCCCCCTAAAAAAGTAATCAAAATGGCGCCAATGGCATGCTGTATTTGGCTCCGTTGCTGCCATAGAGAATGAATGGAGTAGCAGGACACATTCTCGGCCTGTAGCTCCATCAGGATGTGGGAACCAGACACCTGATGATGGTCTTATAGGTCCAGCCGGCATGCTAAGCATGGGAATCCAGGATGGTGGATTTATAGCGGTCAATGTCTTGGCCCAACGTAGGCAAATAATGGGCAGTTGGTACACAGATGGTCCAAGAGAAGAATGGAGCTTGGAGGTCAGGAAGGCAGACTGGGCAGAGGCTGAACAAAGGATAACATGTAAAGCAGTGTCTGGGAGTGGAAATGGCTGTAGACAAGGAATGATAGAGTTACTACTAGAGATGAGCGAGTAGTATTCGATCGAGTAGGTATTCGATCGAATACTACGGTATTCGAAATACTCGTACTCGATCGAGTACCACTCGCTATTCGAATGGAAAAGTTTTATGCAGAACCAGCATTGATTGGCCGAATGCTATACAGTCGGCCAATCAACACTGGTTCTTCTCCAGCCCTCTATTGCCTGGCAGAGTGAATTCAGAGCCGGAAGACGCCGCGGGGACGCTGCACAGAGAAGACTTCTCGGAGGATCCAGCCCGACCCTCACTCGTGGACTTGGTAAGTATAATTTAATCGAATATTGCCTACCCCTGAAACGAGCATTTTCCCCCCATAGACTATAATAGGGTTCGATATTCGATTCGAGTAGTCGAATATTGAAGGGCTACTCGAAACGAATATCGAACCTCGAACATTTTACTGTTCGCTCATCTCTAGTTACTACGAGCTTCAGTCTGAGGTCCAAAGAGACTTTTTGGTCTTTCCTGGGTGGTCTGGAGCCATTTACGGTTCCGCAAATTTAATTTATTTTTGCATCATATTTGGAGTTTGTATCTGTTTATAAGTTTGGTCTATGACCTGAATTTATTCAGGGGTCAAGTTATGAATTTTTGTTTGTTTTGTGGTGTAATCAAGTTTCTGTATTTATTCTTATGTACTATTGTATCAGATCTAAGGCCTGGTTCACATCTTTGTTTGGGGTTTCTGTTTAGGGAGTCCATGTAGTTTTGCAGAAACCACATGGACCCTATTATAGTCAATGGGGTCTGCGGGTTTCCCCAGGTAACTTCTTTTCTATGTGTATAGGTTTCCGTTGGGGAGTCCCCAAGTTCAGGTGGGTCCCCAAGCAGAGTCCTCGAACGGAAACCCTGAACGCAGATGTGAACCGAGCCTAAGTGTCTGAGTTATTATTTGGATTTGGGGTCTGAATTTATTTAAGCATTTTCTTGGGTCTTGGAGGTCTTGTCTCGGGTATGTACTATGGCCTGAAGTTTGTAATTAGATTGGCATCTGAGGTCTGTATGGTTTCAGGGGTCTCGGGTCTGTAATTGTACTTGGGTCTGGTCTAGAGTTTCTATTTATTTTGCTGCCTAGTCTGGGGTCAAGGAGATATCGTCACTCCATAGGGAGAGACCACCATTTAGGTGTGTGGAGTCTTATCAAGCCATGAGGAAACATGGGAAGAATATGCAAATCTGACTTCCATGATGTAATTAGGATGCCAGTGCCTCAAGTATGCACACATGATGTTAAAGGGAGCGCCCTCTATTGGTTTGCTTGACTAAGACTCTGTCTTCCTAATTACATCATGGAAGATAGACTTGCACATTCTCAGTTAGCGCCCTCTATTGGTGTGCATACTTGAGGCACTGGCATCCTAATTACATCATGGAAGTCAGATTTGCATATTCTTCCCATA
The DNA here is from genome assembly GCF_031893055.1 of Leptodactylus fuscus. Taxonomy (NCBI): domain Eukaryota; kingdom Metazoa; phylum Chordata; class Amphibia; order Anura; family Leptodactylidae; genus Leptodactylus; species Leptodactylus fuscus. The sequence goes on along the minus strand of NC_134267.1, from coordinate 229,869,761 downwards.
GTCTGGGGTCTACAATTATTTTTGGGACTTGTCTGGGTCTCTATTTACTTTGGCATTTGGTTTAGAGTCTTCAATTATTTTGGAATCTGGAGTTTAAATTGGGTGTAGACTGGGGGTATCAATGTTTTTTGGGCGTTGATGAGGTCTGGGTCGGAATATACTTTGGGGTATTAAAAGATTATGGCTTTTTGGAGTTGTAACCTATACTGGTAGACCATATGGAAAAAAAAATTACAATGCTTGATCTCTTCCATAGTAGTTATGATGTCATTGTAGTTAATATGGATTTGTATGTCATCCGTAGCCAGTGGAAAGTTACAATAGTCTGATCTTCCATTGGTAACCTCAGAAAGTGTTTTGCTATCAATTCCTTATTAACAAGATAAATTGTCTAACAATTCCTCGAGAAACAAAAACAAAGAATTCCAGGCATGTTGGATATTTCATTAATGTCCCGGAGATGTATTTGTTTGAATAACATGCCATTCCAGAGAGAAGAGCGAATCACACCCAGCTATGACCTACCCACCAGAGGCATGCACAGCCGTCCTATATAAACTTTCTAGGATCCAATATTGTATAATAAGAAGGCAGTTACCTCTGGCTACACGTGTGCTATAGTCATCACACAAGGAAAGATTTTTTGTAAAGGGAGTCTACCACCTCCAGGTATATCCAACGTCCACCATCATAGTACAGAGCATTACAGGGATAAGCATCATGTCTTTGTCATGTATGATATTTTTGTAGATTTGGAGAAAACAACTAAAGATTGGTGAACCTCAGAAGATTTGTCTGGACCAAAACCCCAGTTGGGTCTGAACATGTTCGGATACAACTGAAAGGGACATTATTATTAGAGATGAGTGAACAATAAAATGTTCGATATTCAATTTTCGTTTCAAGTAGCCGCTCAATATTCGACTACTCGAATTGAATATCGAATCCTATTATAGTCTATGGGGGGAAATGCTCGTTTCAGGGGTAGGCAACATTCGATCAAATAGAACTTACCAAGTCCACGAGTGACGGTCGGGCTGGATTCTCCGAGAAGTCTTCTCCATGCAGCGTCCCCGCGGCGTCTTCCGGCTCTGAATTCACTCTGCCAGGCACCGGGCCTGGGCAGAGCCAACTGCACATGTCCGCACTACAAGACAGTCAAAGCGGCCATTTTCTTGTAGCGCGGGCATGTGCAGTTGGCTCTGCCCAGGCGCGATGCCTGGCAGAGTGAATTCAGAGCAGGAAGACGCCGCAGGGAAGCTGCGCGGAGAAGACTTCTGAAGGTAGGAGAAGAACCAGCTGGTTCAACGCTGGTTCAACATCAAATTTTTCCATTCGAATAGCGAGTAGTATTCGATCGAATACCTACTTGATCGAATACTACTCGCTCATCTCTAATTACTATACTTTGGTGTCTCTTCAGTCTCTCCTTCCATTACCTCTTTTGGGCCTCATCATGGCATCCGGCGCTCTGTGTCTTCTTCCTCATGGCATCCGGCGCTCTGTGTCTTCTTCCTCATGGCATCCGGCGCTCTGTGTCTTCTTCCTCATGGCATCCGGCGCTCTGTGTCTTCTTCCTCATGGCATCCGGCGCTCTGTGTCTTCCTCCTTGTGGTCTCTGACACCATGAGCAGGAAGACACAAAGTGCCAAATACCACGTTGAGAGCCCAAAAGAAGTAATGGAAGTTATGTATAATTTATTAAATTTTGTCACCTCCCCTAGGGCTATAGCTATTATACTCTAAGGTCTCTTAATAATTTAGCGGCACAGAACAATCCAGTTTGTTGCGAACCAATTTGCCCATCCCTAAAAACAACAACTTAGAAGTCTTATGCAAATGAAGCCGTAGCTTGAGGGTAAGTTCACACGGAGATTTTTGGTCAGGATTTTGAGGCCGTATCTGCCTCAAAATCCTGACCAATAGACAGCTCTCATTCTTCAGGCCATTTCTCCTCGTGATTTGGCCTGAAGACACTCCCTCGTCCAGACTAGGCCCATTCATTGGGTCTAATCCGGAGCAGACTACGTGGCTGGATGCCAGGGCAGTGTACTGGCTTTCAGTCGCGGCTACCTGACTTTTGGTCCGGAACCAGAGGCGGCCTCCGCCTCAGGTTCCAGACCAAAAAACCCGTGTGAACTTACCCTAAGTAAGCAGTGGTAGGTTCAGCTTCCTCTGCAAGAGGTGGTGGCGGCAGGAGTTGGTAGGGGTTTGAGTGGCACCTCCCAGTGCACCAATTGCTTTACTTCCATAAGACTTCAGAGTATAACATTTTGTTGTATTGCTCTTCTTCTTAAAGGGAGTGTGTCATTCAGGAGATTGCCAAGTGCTGTTATCTCTAGCAGTTCTAAGACAGTCAATGGAGCAGCTGTACCGTACATATGCAGGTAGCCATTCTGTTAAAACAAGGGTACAAGGACCTCCCTTTTTTGCGTTCAGTGGGGTGCAAGCAGTTGTAGTAACTACTCTCTAACCAGTGGGATAACTTAAAATTTCTGGAATACCCCTTAAAGTAGAATACTATCACTTCAGGATTGATTGGTGGTTGTTTGAGCTGTGGGAACTCCACTAAGGCAACATGGTTATGAATGTAGGAAAAAATTGAGGCGGTACAGGGGTAACACACCTCCATGGACCCATACTTCACAATTAACGATCAAACTTTGTCTCCAGGCTTATAGCCCCCCCATACAATAATTGGTACAGTGGAGTATGTCGCTGGGAGGCAGGGACTCCTAGTACCATAGGTAATTATACTGCTCGGAGTTCCTCTTATGGCATAAGGTACAGCCAATAAATTCAGCCAACCCAAGGACCAAGTTTCACAACTGAAACCTGGGACCTCATGGACCACCCATTTGACTTCTGAGGTCCAATTACAGACATAAGCAGCATCAACCAGGATGGCAGGAGACGACCCAAAGGGAGTGCTGAATACTGTCGGCACGCCCAGAAGAGGTGAGTGATGGTAATTATAACTTTTTGTAATTTTTTTACACATTCCTTGGGCCTTCACCAATTATACTCTAATTTTGCATCTGTTTTGTGAATGATGAACTCATAAAGTTTGGGGTTCGGGCCAGACTTGAAAACTTTTGGATACTTTGGAGCTACTCTGGTTTGATCCAAACTGGTTTGCACATTGACAACGCAGTAGTGTGCATGTAGCATAATCCTAAACTCCTGATCCCATCATTGTTTTTCCCCTTCACAATAGTATTGGGGTACCAGGAAGCTACACCAACTAAGATGCAAATATGCAGGGAAATCCACCCCCAAATCAGCATCGAATTTCTAAATGTGAACCCAAATGCACTATAGATATAGTGGACACAGCCCTTAATCATTGACTTCAGGTGGTTCAGTCGGTCCCAATACCCTGATGTATAAAATCAAGCCCCCAGCAATGGAGTTGCCTTTACAAACACCGGTAACAGAATGGCCGGACCTCTGGAGCTCTCTGGATTTCAGTGTGGTCTTGTTATAGGAGTAGCTGTAATATTTGGTGGAGGAGGGGTAATACTATACGGATTTTTTTTAAGGATTCAACCTAGAACTCTTAGTTGAAGTGAAGGGAAATCTTAAGGCAGCGAATCAAGACATTTTGCACAATTGTACGATTCTAACTTTGGGCAAACAGTTTGGGGAAGTCTGACAATGCCTTGCTTCAGTCTCTTCACTAAAAAAACACATGCACACTTGGCCACTCATTCATGTATATGGGGGAGTCAGGAGAAATACTGTACTTGCCAACAAACCAAACATTCAGCCAACATGTATGTGAAGTGTTCTACAGAACAGAACTTCTGTTCATACCCCTATCCCCCTCCAGACCTGCAGGGGGCAGACAAGGGAGATTGTCATTGGTTGTGGTTATTACCCTAGTTCTGTGACCTCATACTAGCCTAATACTTGTTACCCTCCCCTATGTAACTGTGTCTATCTGTGAGCACAGATTTATAAAACAACCATCTTTCACATATCTTGGGAGGAGATTTCTGATTTGTTGATGTTTTTTTGAATTTGGTATCATAAAAGTAAAAAAAAGTTGAAATTTCCATTAAACCACCAGCGAAACCGACTAACAAGGGGCCGTATGCTGTTCTACACTGCCTACCAATAATTGTTTGGACACCCATACAAATGAAGATATCTGCGGTCTTAATGTACATCACGCCTTCCGCCGTTAAATAGGAAACAGCATTGGCATTAGTCGCATTGGCATTAGTGTATTGTCATTAGTCGCATACAAGATGCCAAAAAGTGCAGAGTTGTCCGATTTTGAGAAAGGGGTAATTGTGGGGGACCACAGAAATGGCCGATCCTTAAGGGACAGCAAGCAAACTGAATTACCCAAAATCGACAGTGGCCTATGTGATTAGGAAGTGGAAGGTGAAGGGTGATTGTCGGAATGTGCCCCGAGTCGGCAGACCCCCGAAACTGGAAGATAGAGACCGACGAGTGCTGGCCAGAGAAACCGCACCCAACCGATGGCTCACATACACCAGGAGTATCACCAGGCATCCGTGAGTATTATGTCGCTCAATACCATCCGTAAGGAAGCGTCTGCTGGGGTCTACCAACTATTGGATAGGAAGAAATGGTGTTTTCTATTCTACCACAGGGGTTAAAATACTTATTGGTAGACAGTGTATATCATGTAACCTGCTCTATATCTGCTCTTGTCACACATTCGGGTCAATAAAATCTCTTCTGTTCACAATGTTCTTATTAAGAGTATCATGTATGTGGAATCCAACTACAGTTAATCTATCTATCATCTATCTATCTATCTATCTATCTATCTATCTATCTATCTATCTATCTATCAATCATCTATCAATCAATCATCTATCTCCTATCTATCTATCTAATATCTATCTATCTATCTATCTATCTATCTATCTATCTATCTATCTATCTATCATCTATCTATCTATCTATCTCGTATCTATCTATCTATCTATCTATCTATCTATCTATTCTATTTTTTCCATCCATTTTCGCTCTCACAAATATCAATGTATAATGTTCAGATGTAATAACACTACAGAATAGTTCTTTTAGATCTGTTCTAGTTAACAAAATATTTTTTTTCTGTTCTCCTTTAGATATTTCTTCTACCATTTATATTCTAAAAACATTTTAAAGATTTTCATCTCCTGTTCAGTCAGGGTCGATTATAGAACTGGCACAAGAGCCATGTACCCCTGGGTCTCCAATCCCAAGACATCCTTGGCAGTTCACATTATCTACCCCCATTCTATCTATCTATCTATCTATCTATCTATCTATCTATCTATCTATCTATATATCTTTTATCTATCATCTATCTATCTATCTATCTATCTATCTATCTATCTATTCTATCTATCATCTATCTACTATCTATCTATCTATCTATCTATCTATCTATCTCCTATCTATCTATCTATCTATCTATCTATCTATCTACTATCTATCTATTTATTTATCTATCTATCTTTTATCTATCTATCTATCTATCTATCTATCTATCTATCTATCTATCTATCTCCTATCTATCTATCTATCTATCTATCTTTTATCTATCATCTATCTATCTCCTATCTATCTATCTATCTATCTATCTATCTATCTATCTATCTATCTATCTATTCTATCTATCATCTATCTATCATCTATCTACTATCTATCTACTATCTATCTATCTATCTATCTATCTATCTATCTATCTATCATCTATCTATCTATCTATCTATCTATCTATCTCCTATCTATCTATCTATCTATCTATCTATCTCCTATCTATCTATCTATCTATCTATCTATCTATCTATCTATCTCATATCTATCTATCTATCTATCTATCTATCTATCTCCTATCTATCTATCTATCTATCTATCTATCTATCTATCTATCTCCTATCTATCTATCTATCTATCTATCTATCTATCTATCTCCTATCTATCTATCTATCTATCTATCTATCTATCTATCTCCTATCTATCTATCTATCTATCTATCTATCTATCTATCTATCTCCTATCTATCTATCTATCTATCTATCTATCTATCTATCTATCTCCTATCTATCTATCTATCTATCTATCTATCTATCTATCTATCTATCTATTTCTATCTTTTTATCTATCCATCTAGACATCTCGAAATGAATATGTTCTCATTTTGCCCATAAACTTTCACAACCCTTATTCTACCCCTCTTCATATCCCGTATCACTATTATTATACCCTATTTATTATTCGGCCATCACTTTATTTTGCTTTTACGTCCGTCTCATCTCTCGGTCTCGAGAAGTGCACCAGTCTGTCCTGACTTAGGCATAGTCAGTAAGTGGCGTTAATCTCTGTGGCATCCCGTCCCTTTCCCCTCCTTGTGATTCCTCCATTAAAAGTAATTAAAGTCTGCGTTACAAACGTGCTTACAGAGAGAAGAAAATCCTATGCAAATGAGATATGCAAATATGCAAAAGAGAAAATCAGTCATTTTCATCCTAAACAAGGTCCCTTCTAATAGACTGGGATCTATCCCCGGAGGTATTGATCACTTTTTTTTTTGCTTAAAACCTCCAGTTGAGCTTGGAAGGGCTTTTCACCTTCCCCGGCTGAGCCTCATCTGGCCGAGTAAAGCTCTTTCCCCCTATTTACTTGCACTGAGCTATGAACACTAAATGAAGCGAGTAATTTGGTGCATTGTTAGAAGGAGGGGGCAGCTGACAGTGAATGGTGTCAGCTGCATAGGCAGCAGAAAAAGCCGACATCTTAATAAAACTGCCTCAGGCAAAATCCCATTAAAGCCTTCAGAAGCTTGTTTCCCTGCAGTTGGGCAGGTAGGCGTCGAGGACTGCGTGGTAACCATGAGTGCTCTCTGGGAACCCAGTTAAAAAAAATGAGTGCTTTTTTTTCATATATATAAAAAAAAAAATCCACCAGACTGGTTCCTCTGAGTAATTTGCAAGGCTGAGAGAAAGAGCGCCTTGATGTGTAGGGACTAAGTAGCTGTGCAGAAGTAGAATCTGCTCTGGCGGTCCGCACTTGTCCATTAATGATGTTGTGCAGACCTCGGCCTGACCTCTGGAGAAGAGAAGGAACACGCGGGGCACTGTCAGAATGACAATGAGGAACGGGGCGCATCAACAATTTGTTGTGTTGTTTTTTCTAATATACGGGACAATGGCTGATAAGAAACGTTCACTTGTAGGGCTTACGGTTGGATAGAGACTAAGCCAAAGACCAAAAGTTAAAGTTATGAGTAGATCCGGTGGTTAGGATGGTATACAAGGGTGTATAGACCTTAGAGTTGGCCCAGCAGAGGCTATGACACCGGTGGAGAGCAGGTACCTTACTTCTGTACATACAGTAGTAGTGGTAGAACAGTGGAAGACACCAACTGGCAACCCAAAGGCTGTATTGTGTCAGTTAGTATATTGGGGTTGGTAGTGGGAACTGAAATTAAGTCAAAAACCGGGTGGCGCACTCCTCGTAGATACGAAACAGCCAGAGATTATGAAGAAGTATGTTTATGAAGATGTTTATTGAATCGATAACGCATTTGGGGCTTTATTAAACGCTACCCCTTCATAATCTCTGCCTGTTTCGTATCTAGGAGTGCGCCACCTGGTTTTTGACTTAAGTTCAGTTCCCACTACCATCACTATATACCCACCGACACAATACGGCCTTTGGGTTGCAGTCGGTCTTCTGCGACCCTTATACCATCACAAGATTGAACTTGACTATACAAACGATCCCCCAGACTATCGGGAAGTGTGGTTTCTGGTCGGAACTGGAGGGTCCATTCGTAAAACCACAAAAAGCCTTTATCATCCAGTCCCAATAAGGCAGAGCACCCATCCTGTGTGTTTTGTACAGGTCATAGAGGTAATAAGCACATAAGGTATCCTATAAGGAGTTGGGTAGTAGATGGTATCCACCAGCGCAGGTTGTCTATCTTCATGGTATTATAAATGAGGGACGTAAAGATGTGTCCACTTCTTCCTTTCCAAGAATTTCTTTAACTGGGACTGCGATATTGATGACCTAAGTATAGGCCATCAATATTGGTTGGCAAAGTCTGGCACCAAGGAACTGGGCTATGGGCCAAACCACCAACTCTGTCTCCTCCATTTATCCACAGTCAGATTCAGACTCTGACTCCTTGAAGAGATTGTAACTAGAGATGAGCGAACAGTAAAATGTTCGAGGTTTGATATTCGTTTCGAGTAGCCCCTCAATATTCAACTACTCGAACCCTATTATACTCTATGGGGGAAAATGCTCGTTTCAGGGGTAGGCAAGGTTCGATCAAATTATACTTACCAAGTCCACGAGTGAGGGTTGGGCTGGATCCTCCGAGCAGTCTTCTCCATGCAGCGTCCCCGCGGCATCTTCCGGCTCTGAATTCACTCTGCCAGGCATCGGGCCTGGGCAGAGCCGGCTGCGCACGCCCACACTACAAGCGGACATGCGCAGTCGGCTCTGCCCAGGCCCAATGCCTGGCAGAGTGAATTCAGAGCCGGAAGACGCCGCGGGGACGCTGCACGGAGAAGACTTCTAAAGGTAGGAGAAGAACCAGCGTTGATTGGCCGACTGTATAGCATTCGGCCAATCAATGCTGGTTCTGCATCGAACTTTTATATTCGAACAGCGAGTGGTACTCGATCGAGTACGAGTATTTTGAATACTGTAGTATTCGATTGAATACCTACTTGATCGAATACTAGTCGCTCATCTCTATTCTTGTCAGCCCAGACAGACTGGATGATGTTGAGATCAGGGTTATGCGGGGGCCGTATCATCACTTCCAGGACTCCTCCTCCAAAGGGCAAAAGTCACACCAAATATTGATGCGATGTAGATTTCTCTTTTAATTCACTGAATTGTGTCAATTGCCAAAAATAAACTATTAACCCTTGTTGTTTTGAAGCTATTCTTACTTGCAACATTCACATAATACTGTATACCAGCCCAACATACTATTTTGGCCTCCATATGGTGAATGGGAGCCTACGTATAGGTTTAATGCATGGACTGAGGGATTCTGGATGAATATGCCAAATGGACACAACAAATTCAATGTGAATTCCACCCGATCATATGAAACATCTCAAGTTTTGGAAAATGTCACAATTTTTGTTTTTCCAAATTCTCAATGCAGGGAGAAACAGTAAAGATCATAGGTTTCGATGTGTATGTCCTTCCTCCCGCTGTCACGGTAGGAGCCCCGTTGTCAGGTCACACTATAAGTTGGATTGGAATAGCCAGAGATACACTGCAGCATCTGTATGTTAACAGTCTCCAGGATGTCAGGAGTGGAATGTACATTTTGCTCAAGGCAATGACCTACTTAATTGTAATATCGCTAAAGCCCGAACCAGGCCGGATAGTAACACTCACAGGAAGTGACAGCTGCCGGATTATTAAATATTCTGGATTATCTGATGGATATTGATACATGAGTTAATAGTAGAACAATGAAAAAACTAATTAACTGATAATTTTCCTCCTTGGGAGATTCTTCTTTTCTTACTGTTAGTCTAAGGCCCCACGAGACACCCTTCAGCAAAAGAGCGCTGCGGGAAAAAAACATGGCGGCAACGCATTACGGTTCTTTCCGCAGTGCTTTAGGGAGAAAGTCCACATAGCGAAACGACTGCCATTTTCATAGGTATAATAGACATGCTGCGATTTCAAAAATCGCGGAAATCGCGGCATGTCCGCACCACAGTTTTTACCACAAAGTGCGCATGGGATTCGCTAGACTGTAAAACACTGCGATTTTTCCCGCGCCTTTTCTGCAATGGGGCAAATTGCAGCGTTTACACCACGCAGGGCCCTGGCCGTAGAGGTTTTCTGTCCCCAAATTTTAGAAGCGCCGCAACAATCTCGTCCACTATATAGTAGTGGTTCTGGGGAATATTACATGAATAGGAGGCTGTCGCAACAGGTGAGCTGTGTGGGGTCCGGATAAAAACGCTGTTGATCAAACATAGTCGCTTTCATTTAGAAACAGCGCCACACTTGTCCACAGGTTGTGCATGGTATTGCAACTTAGACCCATTCATGTCAATGATGCTGAGTTGCAATACACCATCACACCTCTTGGTCTTATACTGACATTATTATGTAAATGACATAAAAAAAATTGGTCTTGGAAGGAAATTTGAAATCTCAGAGAGATAGGAGGGCCTATGAGTATAAATGTATGACAACCTTTGGCACAGAACAGGGATAAATGTGTTTCATGAATTTACGTCATTCTACATCACTTAAAGAGGACCTGTCACCACCTCCAACAAGTCTAGCTCTGTACATCCTTTAATAGGTGTTGCTCCACTGATTCTGGCACATTTGGATTTACTTCTCTAGCCCCCACCATTCCTGAACAATCAATGCTGTTAGTTTTGGTGCCTGATATGTCAGAGCTATTTAAGCTCAGTACTGTCAGGAGGGCGGTGTCAGGCAGGAGCAGACAAGGGGTAAGACTCTGAACACTGACACTGACTACCTCTGAATCACACCCCCTGCCTGACACCCCCCTCCTGACACTACAGAATTTAAACAGAACATCAGACACTAAAACTACCTGCACTTGTTACTCAGGAATGGTGGGGGCTAGAGAGAAAATTCCAACTGTACTGGAATCAGTGGAGGAGCGCCTATTACCATATGATAAGAACTTGAATTGGTGGAGGTGGTGAAAGGTCCTCTTTAAGGGACATGCCCCCATTTCTGGGGAGAGCATCACAACCAGGGACCAGATCTCAATCAGGGGGCAATAAAACTTTCACACTCTAGAACCTGCTCCAATATTTATTGCTATAGTGGTTGACTCCTTACATTATTGGCTGTTATATATCACTTGTCTCATTCACCTCTATGTTCCTATGATCTTTTGTGTATAAATATGTGACTCCTCAGATATTATGTTATACCCGCTGCCTGGTGAGGAGACGTCAGGACTCTCCTAAGCTTTCTATTTGTCATCGTCTATTTAGTTAACCGTTAAGAAATATCAAGTACTGAAGATTCTCAATGTTTCTCTTTTATTCCTATATACTGTATGCTGTGATCATATGTATCCTGTCCTGATGGACCATACATATCTGAGCCCCGGAGACTACGAGGAGGCCCAAAAGAGATGAGGGAAGACGAGGATAAAATTGACATCTCAGATTACCCAGGGGAACTATACAGGTATGCAGGGCCGGCTCCAGGTTTTTATGGGCCCTTGGGCGACAGAGCCTCAGTGGGCCCCCTTGTAAAGGAGGCGGGGGGAGTCGAGACACTGTGCATCGCAGATGAAGTGAGTGACGTCACGCAGGAGTGTGGCCTCACCAACGCCATACCTCCCAATTTTTAAGGCGTAGAAATAGGGGCAAAATGTGCGGCGCACTCTGCGCGCTGCAGCAAATTTGGCTCCACCCACTTTTATGTTGATTCCGCCCATTCTCATTCATTTATCATGTGCCCGCACACAGTATAATCCTCCTACAGTCACCCGTAAATTATATGCCCCCCTCCATCTCTCCCCCAGTTTCATATACACCCTTCCTCTGTCCCCAGTTTCATGTCCCCCCTCCATCTCTGTCCCCAGTTTCATCACATTCTCCCCCTTCATCTGCCCACAGTTTCATGTCCCCCGTCTCTGCCCCAGTGTCATGCTGTTCCCCCCCCCCTCCATCTGCCCCAGTGTCATGCTGTTCCCCCCCTCCCCTTCATTTGCCCCCCCAGTTTCATTGGGCCCCCTCCATCTCTGTCCCCAGTTTCATGCCGTTCTCTCCCCACCTCCTTCATCTTTCCCAGTGTCATGCCATTCCCCCCTCCCCTTCATTTGCCCCCCAGTTTCATGGGCCCTCTTCATTATGTTCCACCTTAATATTTAATACAAAACAAACACTGACACTCACCTTCCATCGCTCCCCCGATGCTCCTCTCGCCGCTCTCTCACTCCATTCACATAGGTGATTAAAGCAGGAGCTGTGAGCTCAGCTCCTGCTTTAAAGCTGCGGCCCGGCTTGCGTGTGTAGGCGCGATGTGATGACGTCATCGCGCCTACACACGCAAGCCAGGCTGCAGCTTTAAAGCAGGAGCTGAGCTGTCACAGCTCCTGCTTTAATCGCCTATGTATTCAGCTCATCGGCGTCCGTCACAAGAGGCAACTAGATCAGGCCATTACATAAGTTATATTCTGCTGTATATGCTGTATCTGTAGTTTACATTCCTTTCTGAACTGGTGGGTGGACCCTATCTGACATATACTGCACACAGTGAGTACAGGAGAATCTGCTTTATAACAGTCTCACACTCCAGAAGAAACAACTCAAGGACTGTGCAGAACATATGCCACCACCCCGAGAGAACCGTGCAGGAAACTGGACAGTCACGGTGACCTTATAGGCACCAGAACTCCCAGGAGCGGTGCACAGGGTAATAGGTAGAGTCAGTTAGATGTGACGCTAGTTGTAGTAATGAGACATCTGCAGGTACCTGGGCTCAGATGGTGAGTGGGTGCCAGTACTCCTCTCCAACTAGGAACTGGAGCCCAGAGCTTAGCTGCCAGGAAGGAAATGTCAAGGCCAGGATCAGTAGAAGTACTCACTGCTTTATTATAACAGGTTGCTGCTGTTTCACTTGTCCTGTAGCAGTGAGCTGTGGCACAGTGGCTTGTGGCTGGTTGACACCTTCCCATCTATTAGCAGAGAGTCCTAGATATCTGCAGGTCCAGCTTCTGGTCCCCTGCAGGAGTCCAGTTACCTTATAGAGGTCGGTGCAGGCTGCCAGGGTTATAGCTCTGCTTAGCCTGATATAATCCTGTCCTCTTACTGATAGTGATGGAGGGCGGAAACGTGTGTGGAAACATTATTTCCTTCTTAATTACAGTAACTCATTGATCTTCCTATTTTGTAACAAGGGTCCAAGCTCTTGTATTTTGTCCTCCACCTTCAAATTTGGCAATTGTTGATGAGCCGTGCTGAATCTAAAAGGGATAAAGATATGACCAAGTTAAAAGGAGAGAAGATCAGGGCAGGTTTGTCCAGCTAACAGTATATGGAGCTGGATAAATCCTGCAAACTGTCTGAACATTGTTTTATGGTATCAATAACTACTGATGCTCTAATGGAGGGGACAAGAGATCTCCAGTCAGTCCCAAAAACTCAACAAGGCAAGAATACTGTCTAAATGGGGAACGATGGACAAGACCCAAAAGGAACAAAGAGGCATTGATTATATGTCCGCTAATGCTGCCTATACACAGGGAGGCTGAACGGATTCCATCCATGCATAAATACACCGCATGTGTACCAGCTGATGCCTGCCACCTCTGAAGACATTGGATCATCTTATCTGCCCCCAGATCACTCAAGACAGTTGGGATTTAGGGTGGAGAAGGAGTCAAAACACAATTAAATATCACAATATAAGTCAACAAAGTACAATAATATATGAATATAGCATAATATAATACAGAAAAAGCAAAAAGCAATACAAGTAAGATGTATATATATATATATATATATATATATATATAGAGAGAGAGAGAGAGAGAGAGAGAGAGAGAGAGAGAGCTAACAATACAATAGTATAATATATGTATATCACAAAATATAATTTAATAATATAATGTAGCATATACAAAATCTATCTGTCTATCTATCTTCTATCTATCTATCTCCTATCTATCTATCTATCTATCTATCTATCTATCTATCTATCTTCTATCTATCTATCTATCTATCTATCTATCTATCTATCTATCTATCTATCTATCTCCTATCTATCTATCTATCTATCTATCTATCTATCTATCTATCCTATGTGATATTATACTACCATAGCACATAACTTATCAAAACTGTAACCCGTATTATTATATAATAGTATAATACATCATAACAAGGTCCAAAATTAAAATCTGGTGTATATATGCTATACTGTGTGATGTAATATAATGACATGATGTAATACAATACTATAAATACCATACAATAGTTACAATATTACAATCTAATATGCAATCAAACAATATAATAGAACATTGAAATATAACATAACACTTTATGATACAATAATATAATCTACTGTAATGCAATATAATACAGTATAACATGATCAAATAAAATATTCTAAAACGACATTATATAATTGGATGCAATATAAAATATTACCATATATACTCACTATAGTTCAATATATACAGGTATAGTTCAATATCAAATATATATGTCAGCTTGCGATATGCATGAGCTGACTTTTTCCCATAGGAATGCATGGACCAGCGTTGATTGGCCGAATGTCATACAGAGTACAGCATTCGGCCAATCAATGCTGGTTCTGTCGGAGGTTCGTCTGTGAGGAGGCGGAGTCTAAGATCGGACCAGAATGGAGACTGCTGTGGACTGCTCTTAGACTCCACCTTCACTGGCACAACCAGCGTTGATTAGCCAAATGCTATAGCATTTGGCCAATCAACGCTGGTCAATGCATTCCTATGCCGAGATGTAGCAGTGCTGGCACTGCTACACCGGAGATTTAGCAGAGCTGAGTGTGCACTGAACCCTGCTGCACACTCAGCTCTGCTGCATCGGACACTGCTACATTGGCCAGCACTGCTACATCGGGCCGTACGCTCAGCTGGGCTACTCCGGAGATACAGCCAAGCAGAGCGCACGCCCAGCACTGCTACATCGGAGATGAAGCAGAGCTGGCCATTGGCTGAGCTCGGCTACTCCAGAGTAGCCAAGCTGAGCGCACGGCCCGATGTAGCAGTGCTGGCCAATGTAGCAGTGTCTGATGCAGCAGAGCTGAGTGTGCAGCAGGATTCAGCTGTACCTGCTGCACACTCAGTTCTGCTGCATCGGACTGCTACATCAGCCAGCACTGCTACATCGGGCCGTGTGCTCAGCTGGGCTACTTTGGAGATGCAGCCGAGCAGAGCGCACGCCCAACACCGCTACATTGGAGATGAAGCAGAGCTGGCTGTTGGCTGAGCTTGGCTACTCCAGAGTAGCCAAGCTGAGCACACGGCCCAATGTAGCAGTGCTGGCCAATGTAGCAGTGTCCGATGCAGCAGTACGATACAGCAGAGCTGAGTGTGCAGCAGGTCCTTTTTCTGATTTTTTTTCAATCCCTCCATTGTCGTAGTTCCTGTCCCACCTCCCCTGCAGTTATTGGTGCAAAAAACACGCCAGGGAAGGTGGGAGGGGATACGAATTTTTACTGCTTTTGCCTCGTGGTATTCGATTGGAATCGAATACCTCAAACGGCCTGATATTCGATCGCATATGTATTCGATCAAACGGTGTTTGCTCATCTGTATTATCTATCTCCTATCTATCTATCTATCTATCTATCTATCTATCTATCTCCTATCTATCTTTCTATCTATCTATCTATCTATCTATCTCCTATCTATCTTTCTATCTATCTATCTATCTATCTATCTATCTATCTATCTATCTATCTCCTATCTATCTATCTATCTATCTATCTATCTATCTATCTATCTATCTCCTATCTATCTATCTATCTATCTATCTATCTATCTATCTATCTATCTCCTATCTATCTATCTATCTATCTATCTATCTATCTATCTATATCCTATCTATATCCTATCTATCTATCTATCTATCTATCTATCTATCTATCTATCTATCTATCCCCTATCTATATATCTATTTATCTATCTCCTATCTATCTATCTATCTATCTATCTATCTATCTATCTATCTATCTATCTATCTATCTATCTACAGTCCTATGAAAAAGTTTGGGCACCCCTATTAATCTTAATCATTTTTAGTTCTAAATATTTTGGTGTTTGCAACAGCCATTTCAGTTTGATATATCTAATAACTGATGGACACAGTAATATTTCAGGATTGAAATGAGGTTTATTGTACTAACAGAAAATGCGCAATATGCATTAAACCAAAATTTGACCGGTGCAAAAATATGGGCACCTCAACAGAAAAGTGACATTAATATTTAGTACATCCTCCTTTTGCAAAGATAACAGCCTCTAGTCGCTTCCTGTAGCTTTTAATCAGTTCCTGGATCCTGGATGAAGGTATTTTGGACCATTTCTTTCTACAAAACAATTCAAGTTCAGGTAAGTTTGATGGTCGCCGAGCATGGACAGCCCGCTCTCAAATGATCTGAAAACAAAGATTGTTCAACATAGTTGTTCAGGGGAAGGATACAAAACGTTGTCTCAGAGATTTAACCTGTCAGTTTCCACTGTGAGGAACATAGTAAGGAAATGGAAGACCACAGGGACAGTTCTTGTTAAGCCCAGAAGTGGCAGGCCAAGAAAAATATCAGAAAGGCAGAGAAGAAGAATGGTGAGAACAGTCAAGGACAATCCACAGACCACCTCCAAAGAGCTGCAGCATCATCTTGCTGCAGATGGTGTCACTGTGCATCGGTCAACTATACAGCGCACTTTGCACAAATAGAAGCTGTATGGGAGACTGATGAGAAAGAAGCCGTTTCTGCACGTACGCCACAAATAGAGTTGCCTGAGGTATGAAAAAGCACATTTGGACAAGGCAGCTTCATTTTGGAAACAAAAATTGAGTTGTTTGGTTATAAAAAAAGGCGTTATGCATGGCGTCCAAAAAGAAACAGCATTCCAAGAAAAACACATGCTACCCACTGTAAAATTTGGTGGAGGTTCCATCATGCTTTGGGGCTGTGTGGCCAATGCCGGCATCGGGAATCTTGTTAAAGTTGAGGGTCGAATGGATTCCACTCAGTATCAGCAGATTCTTGAGAATAATGTTCAAGAATCAGTGACGAAGTTGAAGTTACGCCGGGGATGGAGATTTCAGCAAGACAATGATCCAAAACACCGCTCCAAATCCTCAGGCATTCATGCAGAGGAACAATTACAATGTTCTGGAATGGCCATCCCAGTCCCCAGACCTGAATATCATTGAACATCTGTGGGATGATTTGAAGCGGGCTGTCCATGCTCGGCGACCATCTAACTTAACTGAACTTGAATTGTTTGTCCAAAATAGCTTTATCCAGGATCCAGGAACTGATTAAAAGCTACATGAAGCGACTAGAGGATGTTATCTTTGCAAAAGGAGGATCTACTAAATATTAATGTCACTTTTCTGTTGAGGTGCCCATATTTTTGCACCGGTCAAATTTTGGTTTAATGCATATTGCGCATTTTCTGTTAGTACAATAAACCTCATTTCAATCCTGAAATATTACTGTGTCCATCAGTTATTAGCTATATCAAACTGAAATGGCTGTTATAAACACCAAAATATTTAGAACTAAAAATGATTAAGATTAATAGGGGTGCCCAAACTTTTTCATAGGACTGTATCTATCTATCTATCTATCTATCTATCTATCATATATTATCTATCTATCTATCTATCTATCTGTCTGTCTGTCTGTCTGTCTGTCTGTCTGTCTGTCTGTCTATCTATCTATCTATCTATCTATCTATCTATCTATCTATCTCCTATCTATCTATCTATCTATCTATCTATCTATCTCCTATCTATCTATCTATCTATCTATCTATTTATCTAAAACACTATAGCATACAATAAAATAATACAGTATGACAATACAACAATAGTAGTACAATAATCAAACACAAATCTATATCAAACATTACATATTGAAATCTAATCTAATACCATATTGTGTGTATATAGTGTATACATACACTACAGTCCAATATCATACCATATAATCCTATAATAAACCCTAATACAATACAATAGGACACACTAACATTCTAATATTATACTACAATCTGATATCATCTCTGCCATGTTTCATTACCCGGACTCCTCAATGCTAACAGTGATTTAAGGCAGGAGCATGGAAGGCATAAATAATAATGTATCACAGTCAAAAGCTATGTGGTGTGCTTCACTATGCTAAACATGTTTAGCCTCAAGCTAAGAAAATTGAGAGTTGATATGATAGCATTTTATAGATTCTCTGGTGGATCACATAAAATGATTTGATCCGGTAAAATCTAATTCACTCCACTTGTACTACGGAACATAAAAGAAGAAGCCCCCTCCTCTTATAGAGGGTGTAAGACATTGCAACTTAGACTCTACATTCCAAACTCTCACTGATGGAACAGATGTTTGTTCGGTGGCAACGAGAAGATACTTTGTATCACACACATCCGTATGCTGCAAGCCGTATACACCAGTAAACAGTACGCTATATACCGTATACAACTCCAAAATATTGTTCGGGGTCTATAACTAGAAGTTTTTCAAATACCTATTGAAAAGGCTGTAAAGTTAGGAAAATACCATTAACCCCTTCATGCTCTGCGCCATACTATAGTTAATGCTCGATGTCATAATAGTACGGCACTGTAATGCCATGGGCACAGGAACCGGGTCTGCGACATGACTTCCGAGGTTTAATCCTTCAGATTCTGTGATCAATAGGGATGAACCAATCTTGAATCGGAATCCGATCTTTTCCAATCCCGCTCAACCCTAGTGGTCAATTATCAATCACAGCGTATGGGTGGTTTGGGGGTACCTACACCTACACCCAAAACCACTGATCAGATACCCTGTGATGAGATTGCGTTGTGCCAACACCCACCTCAAGATGCTGTGAGATGATTTGTTATAAGGGCCCCTCCACTATTATCGGGGCCCAGGGAGAAAGGATACTTATTTACCTGACTCTGCACTAGGGTTGAGCCGATCTTGAGATTTTAGGATTGATTTTAAAATCCGATTTCTGATCATTTTCCAGCCGATCGTGATCGTGAAATTTGCTCGATCAACGATCGGGATCCGATCTTTCCCGATCCCAATTGCTCAACCCTATTAATGATATATACATGGGTGGGGTTGAGATACAACCTCCAACCTCGATCCCACTGGAAAAGATTGGTATCGGAATTCCGATTGCGATTGTGAAATTTACTTGATCGACGATCGGAATCCGATCTTTTCTGATCCTGATCGCTTAACTCTACTGTGCACTTACATGTCAACCATCCAGTGTGTCCACAGTATAGAAATATAAACTAGGTACCAGAGGCCACACGGTGGCTCAGTGGTTAGCACTGTAGCTGTGCAGTGCTGGAGTCCTGGTGTTCAAATCCCGCCAAGGGCTAAAAACCATCTGCAAAGAGTTTGTATGTTCTCCCTGTGTTTGCATGGATTTCCATCCCATATTCCAAAAAAAGACATACTGATAGGGAAAAATGTACATTGTGAGCTCTATGTGGGGCTCACAATCTACATTTAAAAAAAAAAAAAAGAAATATAAACTGGTAGTTTCTTAAATAATCCAGTATAGTATACAGAGACATATCCTGGTTGAGATACTATATGCGAGATGCTATATATAATATAAGGCGTGTACTGTGCCGTGACAGAACAAGGTGTGTATATACTGTATCACGCTGATAAGCACTGTATAGTTATTGGTGATGTATGGCGGTACGCCACATGGGAGGACTCCACCAGCATCCCTGGATCTCACCAATAGTTAAACATGTATATCCCCCATCTCCTGCTGCTATATAGTAAATAAAATCCTATAAATCAGCATATATATTCTTCCATAAATGGACTACGGTTAAAGAGTGGTCTGTGGGTTTTCAGATAGATATCTTGTTAAAGTCAACAGATTACAATTGCAGTAATGGTAACGTTGCGTCCTGCGGTGTTATCTGCGTGAGGCCCGCTCATTAAACCGCGGCAGTGATGCTACGTATCATTAGCCTTTCCACTTCAGTGGGTTTATCTGGATACAAGTGTACAAGCTACAGCTAGCCCTGATTAGTCAGAACCGCATGTATTATATCACCGTACTCTAGATCTCTGCAAACATCAGCTGGAATATTTCCATGAATGCATCGACGGGGCTCGTCTCACCCATTGCTATGTCATCGCAGTGTAACTTTATAAAGCACCGACTCTTTGAAATAACGTGGCATATGTTTACAAGTCTACGATATTAGATCAGAAAAACGATATAATCGGAGCTTTAGTGACAGCCACCTGACCCTGACCTCTCTTCTCTTTTACTGTTAGTAGAGATGAGCGAGTAGTGTTCGATCGAGTAGGTGTTCAATCGAATACTACGGTATTAGAAATACTCGTACTCGATCGAACACTACTAGCTGTTCGAAGTTTAAGGTTCAATGCAGAACCAGGGTTGATTGGCAGAATGCTATACATCGCCAATCAACGCTGGTTCTTCTCTTACCTTTAGAAGTCTTCTCCGTGCAGCGTCTCCGGGGCCTCTTCCGGCTGGAATTCACTCTGCCTAGGCAACCGGCCTAGTCAGAGCCGACTGCACATGCGCGGGCATGCCCTCGCATGCGCAGTCGGCTCTGCTCAGGCGTCGGGCTGGGCAGAGCCGACTGCGCATGTCCGCGCATGACCGCGCATGTGCAGTCGGCTCTGCCTAGGCCCCGATGCCTAGGCAGAGTGAATTCCAGCCGGAAGAAGACTGCATTCCAGCCCGACTGTCACTCGTGGACTTGGTAAGTATAATTTTATCGAATGTTGCGTACCCCTGAAACGAGCATTTCCCCCCATAGACTATAATGGGGTTCGAAATCGGATTTTGAACCTCGGACATTTTAGTGTTCGCTCATCTCTAACTGTTAGTCTTGGTCTTCTTGACTAAAGATGAGCAAACTTGACTTGTTACAAATTTTGAAGCTTCTGGAATACGCCACTGACAAAGAAGGATTAGGCTACGGCCCCAAGTTGCGGAAGAGTTGCCTTTTTTGTTGCAGATTTTGTTGTGTTTTTTGGAGTCCAACCCAGGAATGGCTACAAAAGGAATGGAAAATATAAAGGAAGCTCTTCTACTTCTCCCTTCTGCTCAAGCCAGTGTTGGCTTTGGCTCAAAATACTCTTGAAATCTGAAACAAAAACGTCAGCTTTGCCCACAATGCCAGTCCTTAGCCTTATACTCAGAATATAACGATTGGAGGTCAACACTATTACGCACTCTCATCTCTCTTGGGCATCATAGCCATTCTTTTAGGTCATTTTCTGGTTCATCTTCCTTCAGAGGTCCTCCAAGGCCTGGGACTGGGCCTGCTTTAACATATCATGACGTTAGCGAGCCCCATGAAGTCCAATAGTAGTATGTGTGACATCACCCAGGAGGTCAGAAGACGATCAAAGAGGATAGCAAGGGACGGCCGGACACCGTGTGGGAACCTAAGAGAGAGGACACAAAGTGAGTATCATAGTTCATCAGGTTTCTGCACTTTTATGAGTCTTCACTTATCCTATTCTGGGGTTTGAGGAGACCCAGTAATATATTAATAGCACTTCTGGTTTGGATGAAACAAGTTCAGTCTGAAACAAAACACGTGGACGACCCTCGCAAATTTTGGCAAACTCTTGACTTCATCTCTGCTTTTTGGTTTCACGTTCACTTTTGACTTCGGATTGTCATTCTGATTCAGATTGTTTTTCGGCACCCTAACAGGTAGTAGAGTCCAATGCTAGAAACACTGTTGGTACAATCAATAATTACAGCATCAGCAATATGAATAGGGAAACACTTCAATTTCACAACAGGTCTGTTACACAAAGAATGTCCTGAGGAATACTGGAGAGGGTCAATTGTTTCAAGTGTTATCACTCCTAGCAAGCAATCTCAGCTGAGTACCTTCCTCTACAAGGTTATCTTTTGCACACACTGTATCTCCATGTTCTACGATATCTTTGCTACCTATTGAGTTGGTAGTGTAATGAGCAGCGGATTGTGGACCCACTGTGCCATCTAACCAGTTTTGCATTGAGCCATTCCCAAAAGTGTTGTCTAAGTAGCAACTCTTTACCCCCCTTACAGGGATCTGGTGTTCACATTGGGAATTCTACCAAGTTGCTGACCAGGGACCATACAGACTTCGATATGAAGCCCCGAAGGGACAGACAAGATGGAGTGAGATACAAGCCAAAGAGTAGGTAATGGGTAGAGTGACTAGAGTTGAGTCATGACAAGCCGACAAACAAAGGACAGTATCACTAAAACAGTAGGCACAATTTCGACTTCACATGTTGCTGTTGGGGTACTGGGTTAGATAGGGGTCCCTGTACACGATAGCATGGAGAGGAAATTGATCTGTAGCTATACATCTCTCTATGCCATATAAACAGTCCAGTCATATTAATGTGACCACCGCCTACTTTTGACGTCAATGTTAAATAACCAATCGCAGAAGGCACGTGTCATCAGCCATCTGGGTGCACTCATCATTGTGGAAGGCACGATGGATCAACACAAGCATGCATCTATCCTTGCAGACCATGTTCACCCCTACATGCAAATTGTTTTTCCTCAGGATGATGGCATCTACCAGCAGGACAACGTGACGTGTCATAAAGCTCGCAGTGTACGTGCGTGGTTCGAGGAGCACCAGGATGAGTTTACCGTACTCCCTTGGCCTTGACTTGAACCCAATCAAGAATCTGTGGGACCACCTCGATCGGGTTGTTCATGCCATGGATGCTCAACCACGTAACCTAACGCAACTGGCCACGGCACTGGAGTCGGCATGGCTCAACATCCCAGTGACCATCATCACAACATCCCCTCTCTTCCTGCACGTCTCGCAGCGGTTGCTCTGCCAAAGGTGATTATTATGGATTTTGACAGGTGGTCACATTAATGTAACTGGACTGTGTATATAGAATCCCAACTCCCACTACAAAAAACAACCACCACCTTCTAATCTATATAGAATTAAACATCAAATACAGCAGATTTTGAGAGCTGGAGAATCCTAAAACCCTTAATTTGCTCAACATGAAGCTCCATAAACCAGATCAGGTGCAATAAATGTATCCCTGGAGGTCAAAAATGTCTGGAGGTCTTTAGATGAGCTGTTTGAGGACACCAGCCATTGTGTGTACCATTGTATATGTATGATTAAAAAACATATAGTACTAGACAGCTCAGTCAAATAAACCAGCCCTAATTCCTATCAGCCATTTCTAGATATCAATCTAATGGACTTGTCATAGAGTTGATAGTGATGTAACCTCCTTAAGACTAGACAAAATGATCTGTCTAAAGGCTAACATAACCAAACCCATCAATTTTTCAAGGATTAGCCAATAATGTTATGTGCCCCCAACTTTCTATTGAAGTGGGTCTACTCATTTATGAAGGTACCTCCTATGGATAGGATAGGAGACAACATGAAGATCAGTGGGGATCTTACCTCCGGGACCATCAGGATCCCAAGAACAGAGGTTTGGTTATCCCATCCCAATGGAGCTTTTCATTCTCTATGAAAGGACCAGAGACAGTTGAGCTTGTAGAATGAATGGTACGACTTGGTCCATGATCGCCTGCCGCTCCATCAGAACAAGAAAACTCTACCCTATTTTTGGGCTCGGATCTTATCGAGAGTAGATAACGTCACAACTTTCTACAACCCCTTCAATAGATGATGTCAGAAGAAGAAGAAAGGTTTAGGCATGTTGAATTTTGTCACGCCCAATTTTTGGTTCTCCCAGTAGAGAAGTCACCAAAAGTGTGTAGCAGAGGATTAATGAGAGTGCATGAGTATGGGAGGTCGGGAGGCATAGCTAGCTGTTGGAGATAGGAGTGCTTGACTGACTGCTATGGGAAATGTAAGGAGTCGAAGAAGAGTCAATCCAACGTCTCATATGATAAACAAAAGAGACTGCGAATCGCGTTAATGAACTCATTGCCGGTGTTTAACGCATTTCATTATACCATTCAGTCAGTCTTTCATAGATAAAGAGCAGATGGACATGAAACAAATGATTTTTTTTTTAACTCACAAACAACATGGAACAGATACAATATTTTTTAGGACACGTGTGGTACATCAAACACTTGAAATGATCCTTTCATGTAGCAGGGAAACTATTGAAAGGGTTTGTTTTACTTCAGATTTTAGTCATCTGGAAAAATCAAATAGTAATAAAGCGATAGAATCAGCAGATATCATAGGGATTCATTTATAAAGTGTCACATGTGTTTGTAGCATATTTATATAAAAAAAATAACATGAGTTTGGGAATTAGTTTCTCACAACAGAAAATTCTATTTTTGTAAGAAGACCTAAAGTATCTGTCAGCTTTCTTCTTCTCTGGGAGCCTCAGGTTTGGATGATTGACTGTTCTTCTGCACCAGCAGTGGATGGATGGCCACTCTTCTGTACCACCATTGGATGAATGGCCACTCTTCTGTACCACCATTGGATGGATGGCCACTCTTCTGCACCACCAATGGATGAATGGCCACTCTTCTGCACCAGCAGTGGATGGATGGCCACTCTTCTGTGCCATAAATGAACAGTTGATCACTCTTCTATGCCATAAATGGACAGGTAATCACTGTTCTGTGCCATAAATGGACAGGTGATCACTCTTCTGTGCCACAAATGGACAGGTGATCACTCTTCTGTGCCACAAATGGACAGGTGATCACTCTTCTGTGCCACAAATGGACAGGTGACCATTCTTCTGCACCACAATGGATGAACGAACACTCTTCTGTGCCATAAATGATGGATAACCACTTTTCTGCTCTGCCAATGGATGGACGGTCATTCTGTTTGACAACGTGCCCACTAAATCCACCAAATGCACATTTCTAACAGACCAAATCACCTTTGAAATGTGACCACTTCTAGGTCACTAAAAATCCGGACTGTCCCAACGATACATAACCAACATGGCTCCATTCATATCCTTTTCATGACTAGCCTATTCTCGCTCTGCGCCGTACTTACATCGCGCTGAGTCGGAAGTTACTCCAACTCAGGAGGATTAACCCCCTGGATGCCGTGATCAATAGCGATCATGGCATCTAGGGTGTCCAGGGGCAATAGTGCCCTCCCATCGCCCCTCGGCCCCACCTGCAATAAGATTGTGAGTTTCGAGGGCTCGCCATGGCAGACAGGAGGCCGCGCCATGACCTCCTGACTGCCTATGCAAAGTTCCCATAGGAACTAATGTGCAATGTTCCATGCCCCCTGTGAAAAGTAAAAAAACAAACAAAAAAAAACAGTTCAAAATACATAATAAATAAAAAACACTCTAAAAAGTTTTTAAAAATACCGTTATATTTAAAAAAAATTATAATTTAAACAAAAATAAATAAACAACATGTGTTTAAGTCCCTGCTATCCAAAAATAGTGTTATTTATCCTGTGTGGTGAACGCGGCAAAAAAATATATATCAGAATGCGCCAATTAATATGTTTTGGGCATTCTGCTTTCCCAAAAAAATAACAATAAAAAGTGATCAAAAAGTCATACATCCCAAATATTGGTACCCATATCCTACAAATGAAGAGCCCTGACGTCTCTCCGTCAACAAATTAGTAAAAAAGTTCACAGTCCGGTGACCCTCAGGAAATCATTTGTTTCCAAAAAGTGATGTTTTATTTGTAAAAGCCAAAATCTGGACAAAGTTGCCATGTCATTATTAATGCAGAGGGAGCGCCGTAAAAACAATATGCAAAAAATGATGATAGATTTGGGAGTTATATCGCATGGACCTCAAAATTTTTAAATAAAAGCTGATCATATCATTATATGTACCCCCAAAATGGCGGAATAGCCAACAAACATGTGCGGGACAATCGCCTGTTTATAGGAAGTCCAGAACCGGCCCCAGGCTTGATTAGTAGATAAGCTTTCAATATGTTTATGGTTAATTTGTGTGCATATGTTAGGAAGTTGCCTGTTGAGTAGAGAAGAGTGAGTAGTATTCAATTGAGTAGGTATTCGATCGAATACTATGGTATTCGAAATACTCGTACTCGATCGAGTAACACTCGCTATTCGAATGGAAAAGTTTGATGCAGAACCAGCATTGATTGGCCGAATGCTATACAGTCGGCCAATCAACGCTGGTTCTTCTCCTAACTTTAGAAGTCTTCTCCGTGCAGCTTCCCCGCGGTGTCTTCCGGCTCTGAATTCACTCTGCCAGGCATCGGGCCTGGGCAGAGCCGACTGTGCATGCCCTTTTGTAGTTGCGGGCATGCGCAGTCGGCTCTGCCCAGGTCCAATGCCTGGCAGAGTGAATTCAGAGCCGGAAGATGCCGCGGGGACGCTGCAAGGAGAAGACTTCTCGGAGGATCCAGCCCGACCCTCACTCGTGGACTTGGTAAGTATAATTTGATCGAACGTTGCCTACCTCTGAAACGAGCATTCCCCCCCCATAGACTATAATAGGGTTCGATATTTGATTTGAGTAGTCGAATATTGAGGGGCTACTCGAAACGAATATTGAACCTCGAACATTTTACTGTTCGCTCATCTCTACTGTTGAGCAATTCTCCAGTCTGTGAGTCTTAAATTCGACCCAGCTCCTGTCCTTACCTACTTGCCTCAACTACCCTAGGCAGTAGAGGACAACTGGGCGACAGTCCCTTCTCTAGATAAGTGTTACACAGAACAGGACAAGACACACAACATAGAAGAGGAGTCGACAAGCCGAGGTCAAATCAGAGAGGCAAAGCAGTGCCAAATCAAAGTCCAAAAAGAAGACAAAAGCCAAAAGCGAAGTCAAAAGCGAAAAAGCAAAGGTCATTAATACAAAGCAAGAGCAAGGACAAACACTTAGCAAGGCCAGAGATGCTAAAAATTCAGAATAGAACCCATATTAGGGCTTGATATAGTGCTTATGGTAGCCTGAAACAACAGTCTAAGGCAAAGCTGCAACAGAGCCCCTGATTACCATGTGCCCCTTTTAAGATTGTCGTCTTATTACATGCCACAGATATTGGGTCCCCTTAGACACCATGACCCGAATGCGTCTGCTCTCGCTGCACCCCTTATTGTTACTTCCCTTATGTGACTATGCTCTTCGCCTCTGCTTCCAAGTATTCAGGGAATGCGGGGCGAACGAATTCAATCTGTTGACTCAATTTGTTCTCTTAATACAAACATAAAAGCCCTTTCGGCTCTTCCCATCTACTTCTGTCTATTCCAAATCTCGCTGAGCGCTAATCAATGGAACGAGAGAATTTCCAAGATTTTTAAATGCAAGTATTATACTATAAATGGTAATTCTAAGTAAGTCGACGCATATCCTTTTATAAATGAAGATTAATTTAAGCCAAGGCATCAAGTAGGATTAATTATGGCTCTTTAACGATAAAGCTCCGGGAAAGCACTACATTAATTGTAAGGAAGACAAATTTAGGCTGAAAAGTATGCTATGATTATAGGCAGAAGTCCCTAATTACCGGCTCACTTCTAATACTAGCAATGCTCTTCTGATCTAGAGGTAGAGTTAGTTTGTAGCACTATAACTGATCTAGAAGTAGGGCTAGATTGTATCACTATATCTGATCTAGAGGTAGGGCTAGATTGTATAGATTGTAGCACTATATCTGATCTAGAGGTAGAGCTAGATTGTAGCACTATATCTGATCTAGAGGTAGGGCTAGATCGTATCACTATATCTGATCTAGAGGTAGGGCTAGATTGTAGCACTATATCTGATCTAGAAGTAGAGCTAGATTGTAGCACTATATCTGATCTAGAGGTAGAGCTAGATTGTAGCACTATATATGATCTAGAGGTAGGGCTAGATTGTAGCACTATATCTGATCTAGAAGTAGAGCTAGATTGTATCACTATATCTGATCTAGAGGTAGGGCTAGATTGTAGCACTATATCTGATCTAGAAGTAGAGCTAGATTGTAGCACTATATCTGGTCTAGAGGTAGGTCTAGATTGTAACACTATATTTCATCTAGATTTAGGGTTAGTTTGTAGCACTATGTCTGACCTAGAAGTAGAACTAGATTGTAGCACTATATCAGATCAGTAGGTAGAGCTAGATTGTAATACTGTATCTGATCTGGAGATAGAACTAGATTTTAGCACAATATCTGATCTAGAGCTAAATTGTAGCATAACATCTGATCTGGAAGTAGAGCTAGATTGTAGCACTATATCTAATCAGGTGTTAGAGCTAGATTTTAGCACTATATCTGAGCTAGAGGTTGAGCTAGATTGTAATACTGTATCTGATCTGGAGATAGAACTAGATTTTAGCACTATATCTGATCTAGAGGTTGAGCTACGTTGTAGCACTATATCGGATCAGGAGGTAGAGCTAGATTGTAATACTGTATCTGATCTGGAGATAGAACTAGATTGTAGCATTATATGTAATCTAGAGGTAGAGCTAATTTGTAGCACAACATCTGCCCTAGAAGTAGAGCCAGATTCTGACACTAGATCTGACCAGGAGGTAGAGCTAGGTTGTTGCACTATATCTTATACTTCACCACTTCCACCTCCACGAGGGAGTGCCCATATAGAATCCCGGTGCACACAGCAAAGTTTTTTGTAACGTTTTGCATAATGTAAGAGTCACACTATATATAGTTTGTATGCTTCCATGTGTCCCGTCCCCCCCATGTTAGGATTATTCCACTTGGGATGGAGGTACACCCCTCCTTTCGGGAGAACCATGGTCCAGCTCAACCAGCAGTTGAATGGGGTAAGGGGAAAAGACTTTAAGTCTGCTGCCTCTTGAGTCTTTCCTACAACTACCAGTGGCTCAGTGAGGCTGAAGACTACCACCAACTGGAAGGGCCCAGAGGGAACTACCAATATCATCAGGTACCCTGCAGGTCCCCTGTTACTTGGCCACGAAAGAGTAAAAATTCTCAAATTATTATAAAAACTTATTTGGTGGCCACTGGAGTCTTGATGCCAAATTTGGGGAGGTAGAAAGGATCTATCTACTATAGTTCTTGTGGAAGACGAACTTAGGTTGAATTTGTTGGTTTGGATATTGGGACCGTAGATAATGTACTTGGGGATATTGTAAAACCAGGAGCAAGTCTGAAGTTCAGGACAAAAATTTGCACTGCAGATAAAGGTATACAATCTGGAGGTCAAGATAGGAGTACAGTCAGGATTAGTAAAGATCTGGGACCAGGAGAAGTAACACAAGTATAAAGTGAAATGTCCAGAAGTTACAGCTGGAGTGTAGGAAACAAGGTCGGGAACAGGACAATAGCAAAAGAGTAGTGAACATTCACAAAAAACAAGGAACCAAGAAGGATGTACCTAAACACTGGGCAAAGAGTGACAGGTGTAGCTTTAAGGGCGGCAGACTGAGCAACTGCCCCTGTCCCCAAAGTGGCCCCTGGGATTCAGAGCCTGATGACTCCAGGAGTCAGGCTCAGCCATATTGATCACAGAAAGGAGCCTGAATAGACCCTAGAGTATAATACTAGAACTGAGTGAGTCTGTGGGGCCAGCACGGAACATTATACCAGGTAACTAAGGAGCATTATGCTAGGGGGCCCTCTGGGGAGCATATTATACTGTATGGGGCCACTGTGGAGCTTTATACTAGGGGTCAGTGTGGGAAGCATATTATACTGTGTGGGGCCACTGTGGAACTTTATACTAGGGGTCAGTGTGGGAAGCATATTATACTGTGTGGGGCCACTGTGCAGTGTATTATATTGTTTGGGGCTTCTCAGGAGCATATTATACTCTATGGGGCCACTGTGGAGCTTTATACTAGGGGCCACTGTGCCTGCATATTATAATATATCGAAAATATTATATTGTGTGTGGCTGCAGAGAAGCATATTTTACAGGTTGGGCGCCCAAATAGGTATTATACTGTGTGGGTCACTGTGTAGCGTTATACTGTTTTGGGGCTCTGGAGTACATAGTACATACTATGTGGAGCATTATATATCATATACAGCATGAAGGGGCACTATGGGGGGCTGAAAGGAGCATTTTATGCTGCGTGGGGCCACTGTGAAGAATTATATACCATGCAGGGGAACTGTGGAGGGCTCAGGTCAGCATTTTATACTGTGGAGGGCACTGTGGAGCATTATATACCATTTGGAGCATTATATACCATGTGGAGCATTATACTGTGGGGGTGTGGCTCAAAATCCCTGCTGACAGCCCTGTGTGCTATGTCTATATCATTATAATTTTGCACTTATGAATAGTGCTACATGGCCTTATCATTCCCCATACACTGTACTGTGCATGAACCTGCCATGGAGCTATTGGGGCCTGCACAGTACTATGGGGCTGACTATACTGGGAAC
Source organism: Leptodactylus fuscus (assembly GCF_031893055.1). Classification (NCBI taxonomy): domain Eukaryota; kingdom Metazoa; phylum Chordata; class Amphibia; order Anura; family Leptodactylidae; genus Leptodactylus; species Leptodactylus fuscus. The sequence goes on along the minus strand of NC_134267.1, from coordinate 229,839,667 downwards.
ATACTCAGGGCACTATAAGCAGGAACTATCATTTATAAGGACGCTATTACTGCTTAGGGTGTAATATTATTTATAATCAGACGCTATGATAACTGATGATTGGGTGCAAAGGTGCTCATTTGAATTGTTTGTGGGAGAATGGGACTTGTAATTACTGTTTTAGGGCAGAATGGAGGCCTTATTAAAGGGGTGGCCACTGGAAGTCGATGGTGTTGTTTGCATATCAGCATATTAGCTTTTATTTTTGCCCAGGGTCACTCTTTCTCTAGAACCAACTCTTCCTTTAGGCTGGGTTCACATGTTGCCATTCTGTCAGTCTTATTGTTACAGCCATACCTGTCCACCCTTAAAGGGATTGTCCCTCAAAGTAAAGTGAAAGAACCTTTCTTGTACTTCACATTCAACCTGACTGCAGCCAGGCTAATTGTGGACAGAACTGGGTGGGACTGGTGACGATAGGCACTTCCATTCCCTTGAATTGGAGGACCCAGATAGCCGAAGCAGTCTCCATCGCCAGTCCCACCCAATCCTGTCCACATTTAACCTGGCTGTGGTCAGTCCTTTCACTGAACTTCGTGGGACTTGCTGAGCTGAATGATCATCACTAGAGATGGCTGAGCCTTGCAAGATTTGTTTTGACGAATATTCGTGAGGTTCGGCCCTCCAGTTTGTTTCGGGTTGCATTTGTTTGGCATGAGCTAAGAGTGCTATTGTTATACTCTGGGGTTTTGTCTCACCTCTCCTGGACATCCATGTGAGATCCAATGGTCCTTCGGCATCCTCATCTGGCCTCTGGCTGATGTCACATGGACTATGCCGATGTCATGATACTGGGTCCAATTGATATTAGCCAAAGACTGGAAGAAGCCTGAACTGGATGCCAGGGAACCCTTGGAAATCTGGGAGAGGTAAGGAGAGGTGAGTATAAGCGTTTGTTATTTTTACTCACCTCACCTGGTCTTTCAATTATTACACTCTGGTGTCTAATGAGAGTATAATAATGTTTAGTGTATGATGAAACCCAAAAGGTTCCCCTCGGGTCGAACCTGAAACATTTGAAAAATTTGGGTCAAATCTGGTTCCATCCAAATTGGTTCACCCGTCCCTAATCATTACCATCTACAGTAAGTACCTTCTACGGTGGGAAACAAACTGCACGGTTCCCAAACTGGGTCAAAATGAACCAAATCAATTCGATCCGGTACTTTACAGTGGATAAATACATCACAGCTCACCAGAAGCCCCGTAAGGAACATGGACTTTTCTCATTCAATAATAAAGTCCTGTTCAGACACATACTTAGTAACAAGCTACCGTTCACGATGACATTACAGTCAGTATATCTTAAACACTTTCCATTTTTACCTTTTTTGACCCGATCCATACATCTATTAAAGCTCAAGTCCATCTTTAGACAGCATCAGTCACCGCATAAACCAGCTGGAAAGAAGTCTATTGAAACGTCCTCACCGAAGCTTACCTGCTATATCCTGTTTGGAATTCAGTCCTACCTTTAAATCAACATCAGAGGATACAACGCAGCGTGTTCCAGAGCTTTGTTTAAACATCAAAGGCAGAACACAGGCAGACAGTTTGATAGATATATAACTAATCACTTGCAAATACATCTTTCCTGTCAGTAGGTGCTTAACCTTTTTGTTTAATGTTATTGTGGAAAAAAACGCCTCCGATTCGGTTCTGCCGGCTTACTTTAAAGCTGCAAGGCCTCGGCTTTCCCTGGAAATGAATGGTAGATGCAAATGTTATTACTTGTTTACAAAATATCCTATAGAATCCGAGCAATCATAAACATTCCAAAAAGTTGGTGCTCATCTTTGCACTTTTTGTGTATTTTTTGGTCACTTTGAGAGCAAAAATGGTGTAAATCCTCAATCGAAATCCAGAGGGACCCCAGTATAAGTCAGTAGAGTCTATCAGGAGGCATTAAGATCCATCATGTAATGGCTTCAATGCAACATCAGGAGTACTTATCAAGAACTAGCATCTGCCCGCAACTTCGTCTGCGGGTTGGAGTTGGTGCTGAGCCACTGATATTTATGCATTCGCCGTTGGTTATGATCCACCGTGTGCCGCCACGTCCACTCCTGCGCGCCCCTGTCCCATTTGCTCCTTGCCTGTCCCCGCGGGCTCTTTACCTACCGGCTGCTCCTGGCTCCCAGCAGCCACCCTCATTCCCCATGCTCATGCCCCTTACCGCCCCGGTGCCCCCAGTGCCCCTCTGTCTCAAAGGGCTACAACCCCACGGCACCCCCTGCGCCCCCATCCTCTCCTCGTCCCCCCATGCGGCGACCCTGACCCCCTCTTCCTCCCGCAGCACCCCAAGTCAACCTCCCCAACCCCCCTTTTCCTGCAGACCCCCCCTCCTATGGCCCCCATCTGTCGGGCACCCCCTGCCCCCTCAACCCCCCTCTCTTTAGCAGGCCCCCCTCCGCAAAATCTTCTAACTCCCCTGCCGTCACATGCACTGTCCCTTTGCCCAATGACACGGCATACTCACCAGAGTTGGTACCACGATTCAGTGTGCGAATGCAAACATACGCTGCATGATCGCTATATCCCCGTCTGACTTGCAGACTGTTTAGGGTGCAGGTAGTGTGGCACAGCAGGCTTTCCAGAGAGTGGCGCAGGCGACCCTCTCCCCGGCGGCAGAATACTTTGATCCCACGGCGAGTGAACACAGGCAGGGCACTCCGGAGCGCTCAGTGACGTCATGTTGGTCTGCTTGTTGGGTGCCTGATAGCTCCGCCCACATAGAAGTGCCAGCACACCGGGTGAGCAGCTGAAGGGCTTGGGATGATGTCATCTCAGGTCCTTCAGCAAATTCTGAAGTGACAATCACTGTTCGCCGGACGTGAATTCCGGTTGTCTACAAGGATACCAAGTAGCCTATCTTTCAATCCAAGACCCAAGGTATGTGTGAAATTTCAGATAAATCCGTTCGCCCGTTTAGGCGTGATTGAGGAACAAACATCCAAACACACAAACCCACAAACATAGGATGGGATTATATGTGGATACAGTCACTCATGGCCGTAACTTGAGGGGGTGCAGAGGGTGTAGTCACACCTTAGCAAACCTATAAGCACTGGTATCAGTAGGGAGATTGCAGCTTCCATCTGGCCCATAAGCGAAGGAGGCCCACAGATTACTCCTAACCACACTAAGGTGGATTAAACTCCTTAATACCTGTAACCATCACTACCAAGAATTCTCTGTAGGGATGAGGCAGGGGGCCCTAGACATAAGATTGCACCAGGGCCCACAAAACTTTATTTACACCACATCCATAGCCTTTACAGATTTGTGAGTGGACGGTAGAGGCGAGATGAAAAATTTGAAGTAGGTCCCATCGGCCCGTTTTTGTGGCTCAGTTTGACAAAGATTAAATAGATAAATGTTGCAGTCATGTAACTTTTGTCAATGGGGAGCTCTGTTTTAGAAGAAAAGGCAAGTACTCATCTTCACATCTGTGATATTGACTTTAGGTAGACTGGCATTGACGTCTGAATAATTATATTGAAATGAATGCGTACGTACGCCATCCATGAAAAATGTGGAAAACAAACATATGTGGAATGTGGGTGAGTGTGACTTTAAAGAGGTTGACTATCCTGAATTTTCTTTTTTAATTAGGCCAGAGGAGACAAAAAAAAAAATCATACTAACCTTTCGCGATGCTCCAGTGTCCCCAAGCATTGTCAGGTCGTGCTGCTGGGTTGTCTTCTTTTGGCAGAAATCCTCGCCGACTGTGGTATCTCATTAGAATAAGTGGCCTCAGCGACCTAAGGAAAGGACCCAGGGACACATGTGGTGGGGACTTCCGCTGGAAGAAAACAACAGAGCTGCAGAAAAAGACCCCAATGGGAAATACCAGCCCACTGGGGACAAGTAGGTATGATGGGGTTTTTTTCATTATTATGGATTTATTGACTGGACTGTGGTCCAAAAATTTGTTAAGAGTAAAGATCATTGCCTTGCACAAGCAAGTTAAAGGAAAAATACAAAAATCTAGTAGTTAAAAGTTTCCTATCTATAAAACATAGTGTAGAATACTGTCAGGGCTCCTAGGAACCTATCTATAAAACATAGTGTATGACACTGTCAGGGCTCCTAGGAACCTATCTATAAAACATAGTGTAGAACACTGTCAGGGCACCTAGGAACCTATTTATAATACATAGTGTAGAACACTGTCAGGGCTCCTAGGAACCTATCTATAATACATAGTGTAGAACACTGTCAGGGCTCCTAGTAACCTATCTATAAAACATAGTGTAGAATACTCTTAGGGCTCCTAGGAACCTATCTATAAAACATAGTGTAGAATACTCATAGGACTCCTAGGAACCTATCTATAAAACATAGTGTAGAATACTCATAGGACTCCTAGGAACCTATCTATAAAACATAGTGTAGAATACTGTCAGGGCTCCTAGGAACCTATCTATAAAACATAGTGTAGAATACTGTCAGGCTCCTAGGAACCTATCTATAAAACATAGTGTAGAACACTGTCAGGGCTCCTAGGAACCTATCTATAAAACATAGTGTAGAATACTCTTAGGGCTCCTAGGAATTTATCTATAAAACATAGTTTAGAACACTGTCAGGGCTCCTAGGAACCTATCTATACAATTTATAGCTCACTAAGGCAATTTAAATTACCTGAAATGTTGCCCGCTCTAAGGCAAATACAGCCATAGTTATGTCAAAGTGAAAAGTGACATTATTATACTCTGGAGTCTCTTCAGACGTCATGTTTCTTTGCTTGCCCAGGACACTGCTAAGGCCTAATCATAGGCCTCAGCAATGAACCCAGGCCGATGACATCACAGAAAAGTGTCATATGCCACGAGGTGGCGCAATAGGAAAGGAAAGGTGAGTATGAGTGGGGTTTTTTTTCTGTAAAGTTAATCATGGTGGTGGTTCGGTGATGATCTGGGGCTGGCTTCCTTCCACTGGCACTGGAAGCCTATAGTGCGTGGATGTCAAGATAGATTCAATTAAGTGTCAGGAAATTCAAGGAGAAAACAACATGTCTTCCATGAGGAAGATGAAGCTTGATACTTATAGGACCTTAAATAGAAGCCATTGCTAAATGAATAATGGGTATGATTCCTCATGCATGGTACCAGAAGCTGGTGTAAGGCGATATATTATGTCTGCAATGGATCATAACAGCAAAAGGTGCTCTGCTAAGTACTGAAGATGCTTGTGAAGAAGGGGATGAAAAATTATGAGACATTTTGTAAGTAGACTTAATTTTGTAATGAGGGTTGAAGAATTTTGATTATAACTGTCAGGTATAAGACAGTGTCTCGGAGGTCAATATGTAATATGTTCATATGAACCAACTGTGGAGGTAGAAAAGAGCTGCTTTCCCGAGACAAGAGATTTCCATGATTCATTAGTATGAGGATGGTTGACCATACACACTAAACCAATAATGGCTAAGAGGGGTGTAAGATTGCTGTAATTCTGCTACTAGAGGAGAGATAGACACTTGAAGGATCCTTCTCTGGATAGACATCACACCCTTCGACAGGCGACTATCTTTTCTGTATAGCGAGCTAAACACTGGAATCTTGTGATTCCTCACTTCGAATGTTCTTTGAAGAGTTCCCCATTGAAAATTACAACAGGTAGAAAACCTTGTGACAACCACAGGATCTAGAATCTAGTAGAGAATTGTAAAGACTGGACGTAAAACCTAAGCAAATCTAAACCCCCCTTATGAAATACCCGGATGCCCCAACCCTTGAACTAATAACGACACAGACAACTATTTTATGGGTAGAAAAAATGGAGGTCGGACACAGCTTTATTACAACACATATAAGCAGAACCTTATAACCCCTTGATGACCTATATAACGCATCACCAGTATGCCCAGACACCATGCCGGTGTGCATGTGGTGATATTTCCTACAGGTGACGCATCTCGACCTTCTCCTGATGCCAGAGGATGGGGGGGACAAGGTCCTGCCAATATGCCAGCTGTGACTCCTGTGTAAAAACAACAAAAAATAAATAACAAAGAACAGCAAATAAATACACAAAAACACAAAAACACAAAAAAACAAAAAAAAAACAAGAAACCAACTGCAAACAAAAGGCAAAAAACAAATCGAACTGAGGGAGGGAGGGCGGGAAACCTCCGATGTTGATTCGACGCCGGCGGGAATCCATGAGGAAGTCCCCGCCGGGCGCGAGTCCTTAGAAAGGGGGGGGGGAGGAAAACCCCGCCCCCTTACCCAGAAGCCACTGAAGGCCGGCCTCCGGGAAAGGAGGGGGGGAAGAGGAGCGTGCTAACCATGCCCATTCAGGAGTCGGACGGCCTATGCAGCCTTCCGACTCGCAAGAAAATAAATTTTAGTTGGTAGAAGTAGGACAGAAAAAAACACAATGAGGCCACAGGTTGGGATCCTTATATAGTATTCAGATCTTCATTAAAATTTCCACCTGCCCTACTAGTTTCCAGGGCTGATTGTGTCGGGACACAAAGGAATAATATTTGTCAGTGCTATATTCTGCCCACATAGAGTCAAGTGGTGCCATATTTTGTCCAACAGAGCCCTACGGTATCCACATTGTGTATAGTGACCAGATAGTGACACACAGTCAGTGGCGTAACTTGTAGTTCCTTGAACCCAATACAAAGTTAGCAATAGGGCCTCCACTTTCCATGACTATCTATAATACTGGTGTTGTCTTATGTTGCACAAAGACCTATGGGACCCCTCAAGCTGTCTCTGTACCCCTTATAGCCAGTCCCCTGTATACTGTACATTGTCCAGATAAATAGCGGCTCCTATTAGGCTAGAGTTACATGTCAACTGTAGCCGTGACTCCGATCACTGTGTTGTCCTTCAATTCCCTCTTTAAAGGGGTTACCTGGGGAAAAATCATATTCACCTTTCCCGGATGCTCCGATGCCTCCCAGTACGGTCCAGTCCTGCCGTTCCATTGTTGTCTTCCAGGGGAAGTCCGCCCCATACACGACCGCCGAGGCCAATTGGTGGCTTCAACGAAGGGATCTGGGACGTCACAGCCGGTGAAGAGTTTCACTTGTAGAAGCCACCGGAACAATGGGACCACAACTTTTATTGGGCTCCAGTCCTTTAAGTCTTGTCTCCTGAATCCTGATTGTCTTCCTATCTAGCGGAACGACACGACTAGGGTCGAGTGGATTGGATTGGTGGATCGTATACTTTTAAGAAATGGGAAGAATTTGCACTAAATAAATTGCAGTAATTAAATTTCACCGTAGTCTAAAATTAATATCATTATTTAGATTTTTTTTTATTTTATTTTTGTATTTTTTTATATATTTTATTATTGGTTTACGTTTCTACTTTTCTATCGCGGTTTGTTTTCTTGTTGATGTCCTTACTGGGATTTTTTGATGCGCAGCCCGAGAAGCCGAATCTTTTGACTTTGCGATATCCAACATGAAGCTGGTTTGTGAGTTAAATATGACACTGTGATAATAAAAGCGGGCCAGCTCTTTGAAATAACGCATTGTATACAGGCTTTGTGTGCTGTAATGTGTTCTGCATTGATTTCTGCCGGCGTTTCATTCCCCTCTCCTGATACCATCAATTCACCGGAGAGTCTGAGAGAAGTTAATTGGCACATACAGCAAATCCCACAATCTATATGTGATGCTTTTAATTTGGATAGGACAGATTACGGATGAAAGTTTGGTCACCTGCAAGGATCAGTGGGCTTTAAGACATCAAAGCCTATCAAAAAGCAGACGGCGGAGCTGCAACAACAAACAAAATGGATACAGAGGAGCATGTGATATGACAATGAGGCTCACGCCGTGCCAGGGATCGGTCCAAAGGGTACAACGATGTGTCATATGGCCACATGTATCAGCTCAGGTTAGACTTGTTACCATGTGTTCATATAGAAGAGCACAATGTGAATATCTCATTAATTAATGGCAGTAATAAGAGGTTAGATAATTAGTAGAGTACTGGCTTTCATTAAGGAGATCCACGGGCAATGCTTCATGGGAAAGAAAGTATGCAAATTACCTCTCCTATGGAAGGAAGAAAATGTCTCTCTACTGCCACCTATATGTGGCTACCCTGGAAGTGCTACCCATATAAGTGATACTAATCAAACCAGACAGCCATCTGTAGGTAGTTTCATGGTTCGTTTCCACCATCTCTACAGAGTATTTGCATAGATTGCAAATGAAGAGAAAAGAACTATAGATATAGTAGAACTGATTCTACCCATAGTATCAGGGAAGAGATTGTGATACAGCGTGAAAACTGTAATATCTTGAACTCCAACCAAGGCCAGCCACATATGGAGTAGTGTTACTTGTCACCCGGTAAACCAGCTAAATGAAGGGGATGTAGAGTATGTGCAACGCACCAGTGTGAAGCTGGAGCATCCGAATCCTCAGGTATCAACACTTGGGTGAGGGTAGATTGTTCCGTCAGGGTTTGGGATTCCCACATGTTGGTGATTCAGGATGCCCTTGATGGTGGGTATGAATGAGACAGAGAAGATACAGTTGTGGTTGGATGGATGGAAGTGGCATCTGCTCTCCACTCCTTTCTTTAGTCCTTTGAGCCTTTCCACCTTGGTAAATCTTAGGCCATCCCTGGGACTTGGCCCTCTCTCTCTGCCACTATTGGGGAGGTTTCTTCAAAGATAGTGGAGATGTTTCGTTACACAAGCAGTTTTCTTCTGTGCCTTATTGAGTATGACACATGGCCTGTTGTGGCCTAACTACCTCTAACTAAACCTACGAAAGTAAAGATGTTGCCTCGTAGGCTAATACATTCAACTGTAGCCAGCCACCAACTATCTGAAAACGCCCAAACCATAGCTAAAGGTTAGAGCTGCCTAGCAATGGTTAAGGCCTTCCATCATCTAGGAAACACAGAACAGGAGCCACTTACATCTATACAACATTGTAGGAATGGCTTGCTAACTTCTTCTTAGGAACCAATTTGCATTCCGCGTGTGAACATTACGCCCGGCTAGTCGTCCAATGCACCAGCATCCCATCACGGCATTCCGCTCCAGATTAGCCCCAAATGAATAGGCCTAATTGGGAAGGACACTCAAGCCACGGACACCGTGGCTGATTCAGCTACAGAATCTGCGGCAAAAAGGGTCATCTTGCTTCTTTTTTCCTCTACTAGCTAGCGGCAAAAAGAAGCGAGTGGCTGTCATTGAAGTCAATGGGAGCCAGTTTTGGCATCGGATTTTGAGGTGGATTCCGTGTCAAAATCCACTGCCAAAAAACTGAATGAGCCCTAAATTTTGAGGAACACGGCACATGGATCCTTAGATGAGTACACCAGGGGGAAGGCTCTCCTACAGGGAGGTAGGAACAATCACATGACAACCCACATGCATCATGTAAATTACCAATGGGGACTTGAAACTGTTATTATGGGGAGGCAATTTGCAAATCTAGTATAAATTTAGTATATTTTTTTCTAGAGACTGTTGCCATATCACTGTCACCATCCTCGTTGCCATTATTATTATTATTATTATTATTATTAATAAATGAACAGCGCTGCGGAATATGTTGGCGCTATAGAAATAAAATTTATTATTATTATTATCGCTATTTTATAGTAATGACACCAATTTTTCATCTTATATTTATTTATTATTATTTTTATCATTATTTTTAGTAGTAATATTTATACGTGTCTAATGAATATTATTAGTATATTTTATATAGTTTAATGTATTATTAATATTTAAATTATTATTATTATTATTATTAGTAGTAGTAGTAGAGATGAGCGAGTAGTGAAAGATTCGAGATTCGATATTCATTTCGAGTAGAGCCTCAATATTCAACTACTCAATCGAGTATCGAATCCCATTATAGTCTATGGGAAAAAATGCTTTTTTCAGGAGAAACCACTATTCGACTAAAGGAGAGTCACTAAGTCCACAAATAGCAGGAGGAGAGTGTTTAGGAGGAGCGCTGTGCAGTTAAAGTGCACGGACCCCATAGACTATAACGGGTCCATGTGCTTGCAGTGCACTGCCCGCATGAATGATTCGTGCGAGCAGTGCGCAGCAAGCTCACGGACCCCATTATAGTTTATGGGGTCTGTGTGCTTTAACTGCACAGTGCTTGCAGTTGTGCTGATATTCCATTCAGGGTCCTCCTGCAGACGCCTTCTGGACGAGAGGTAAGCGCTAATGGGAACTTACTCGTCCTGCAGAACCAGCATTGATTGGCCGAATGCTGTACACTGTATAGCATTCGGCCAATCAACACTGGTTCTGAATCGAATCTTTACTGCGAATAGTGATAGTATTCGAATGACTACAAGTATTTCGAATACCGTAGTATTCTATTGAATACCTACTTGATTGAATACTACTCGCTCATCTCTAATTATTATCATTATTATTGGTATTAATTTTTTTCGTAGCAATTGCAGCAAATTTTATATTTTATTTATTATCAACATTATTATTATTATTACTATTATTACTACTATTATTATTATTATTATTAGTAGTAGTAGTAGTAGTAGTAGTAGTAGTAGTAGTAGTAGTAGTAGTATTACCTTTACTACTACTGCTAGTGTAAAATATTATATCTTGGATTTATTATCAGTATTTTTTGCTATGATTATAATTATTATTAATACTTTCCTTATCACTGGTACTACTACTAGTGTAAAATGTTATATTCTTAAATATATAATTATTATTATTATTATTATTATTATTTTTCTTATTATTATTACTTTTATTACCACAGCTAGTACAAAATTTATATTCTTGGATTTATTATTATTATTATTATTATTATTAGAGATGAGCGAATAGTATTCGAAACTGCAGTTTCGAATACCTCGCTCCATAGGAATGAATGGGAGCGGCAGCGCACCTGCTGGCGCTTAACCCCTTGCAGTTCGCCAGCTCCCATTCATTCCTATGGGAGCGGGGTATTCGAAACTAGAGTTTCAAATAGTATTCGCTCATCTCTAATTATTAATTATTATTATTATTATTATTATTATTATTACTTTTCTTATTATTGCTGCTGCTACTATAACTAATTTTACTAATATACTAATTTTATATTCTTGGATTTATTATTATTTTTCATATTATTATTTTTACTTTTCTCATTAATAGTACTACATCTAGTGTACAATTTTATTTTCTTGGATTTATTAACAGTATTTTTTTTATATTTTATTATTATTATTATTATTATTATTATTATTATTATTATTATTACTTTTCTTATTATTAATGCTGATACTATAGTACAATTTTATATTTTTGGATTTATTAACAGTATTATTATTATTATTATTATTATTATTACTTTCTTCTTATTAATTCTGCTACTATAATACATTTTTATATTCTTGGAATCAGTATTTTTGCCACTATTATCCAGTCTATAATTCCGATAAATCTCCTACCCCGGCCCCCTCCCGCTCCTGCCAACTTCCTACAATGTAACTATATCAATAAAGTTCCCAGTATTTATTTTTGTATCTTTTCCGAGTTCAGCATACCACATGAGATTTGGAGTTTCAATAAGGCAGTAGGGGGCGGCTGTTGTTCTAACCTATAAAATGGTTCAGTAGAGAGACCTGCAAGACAGCAATAATATTACACTTGATAGATAGATGTATTTACAGCTGTCATATGTTATCACTTAGGAGAAAATAACACATAAGGCCCCGGGACCTCCCATAAGGGATGCCTAAGGAGTTTAACAAAATGAACATTAGCTGCACATTGCCAAGGAATATACATTCAGATAGAGACTTCTCTTTATCACTTTACGCCACCTTGTAGATTTCCGAAAAATTTTATTTTGGGGGGGATTTTTTTTTGCAAATTTTTTTTTTGCAATTATAATTTCTTTTTTAGAATTTTTTAATTTAGTTTTTTTTGTAATTGACTAAAATTTAGTCTATAGAATGAGTGAAAGCTGCATCTACCGCTGGTACAATTGAAGGTAAGCCAGCAGTGTACGGTCTGTACTACCCTAAAGGCCTGTTTAAATATTTCTCTGCCTCTGGTAAAGGTATTAAAAAAAGACGAGGCTCAGTGTGTACCTGCACCATTTTGTTAGACAGCCGGTGTCATTAATTTCCACTGAGAATAGGTCATTGAGAGATATGAAAATGTCTGGTTTATATGAGGTTCTGGAGGCAGCTGACGGTGGACATTTCACATTTCTGTCAGGTTTTATATTCCGATAGCCGTGTGAGCCGAGACATATATAGATATTACAGGGTCCAATACCAACATTTAGAATGGGAATGACCCCATTAGTGAGGGAACCAACAAATTTACTAATTTTAATTAAATTTAATTGGGTTCTCCTGGACAATAAGACACAAAGGTTGAAAAATTGGGCGTTAAAAATGGATAGCATTGGTCCATTGGACATTCATTGGATAATATTGGTGAATTTTTAATAATATTATTTAATAATAATATTTAATAACGTCCGTTTTCTGTCCATGTGTTTCATCCAATTTCTGTCCATTTTTCCTTTCATTTTTCATAACTCTGTTAAAAAAAAATGGATGGACTTTATTGGTCTTAATTAGTGTTGAGCCGATCTTGACTTTTCAGGATCGATTTTAAAATCCAATTTCCGATCATTTTTCATTCGAACCCGATCTAGATCCCAATTCCGATCCCAATGCAAGTCAATGGGATTTTTTTATTAATTGGAGATCGGATTTTAAAAGCAATCCTATTCACTGTACAGCATGGAATCTAACAATTGTTAGAATCCACGCTGTGTAGTGAATCACTAAAGTAGCCAAAGGATTTTTTTTTAATCCTCTGGCTACTTAGTCCCCCCTGGTGCCCACTTACCTCCAGAGATGGCTGCTCCGGTGCCCGGTGCCTTCCTTCTTCTTTGCCTCGCTGCCGCTCCACGCTGCTCTTCTCCCTTCGCTACCCCCTCCCTGCCAGATTAGGAGAGTGTGGGCGGGTACTGGGAGGAGAGACGTCACGTCTCCCTGCCCTGTACCCGCCACACTCTCCTAAGCCACAAGCCCTGCCTACCTAGTGCTTTAAACACTAACCTGGGAGGCGGGGCAGCGAGGCAAGAAGAAGAACACCGAGCACTGGAGCAGCCATCTCTCGAGGTAAGTAGCTGCTAGAGATGTTTAGTTTAGCCTCCCATTCGAATGAATGGAGGCAGCCGGCGCACAAGGGGTTAAGGCTGTGTGCCGGCTGCTTCCATTCATTCCTATGGAACTGCAGTGGAGCCTTCACACTGATTATACAGCACATACTCAGTGTGAAGGCTAAGCAAAACATTGTTGTGAAAAGATCACCGATCTCGATCCCACATAAAAAGATCGTGTTCGGAATTCCGATGGCGATTGTGACATTTTCTCAATCGCCGATCGGAATCCGATCCTTTCTGAACACGATCGCTCAGCCCTAGTCTTAATTTTTTGACCCAGCCCACGCCTCCAGCTTCTTAAGTCACTTGGGTGCAAATTCGTTTGGACTGATGTCAAAGCAATTTCCAGCCATGAACAGATGTTATTCAAGAACCATTCAAAAAACATTCATTGACTGCCATTGTTCTGGAAATGTGGCCACCATTAAAAAAAAAAAAACTTCCCATGTACCTTTTTTATTGTCATGCGCATAGGGTCTAATTGGTTTCGCTGCTCGGAACAATGCCAATTTTTTAGAAGGTTCTTCTGAAAGGCTGATCAAAAAGTTTCCCAAATTCCCAAAGTCAACTGTTATCTATTGAGAAATCGTACCGTAAGTGTTCAATTTCCCTGCAGCGTCCCCACAGGCTAAGTAAAGCATTACATTGTACTCATGCACTTCAGTGAATTGTCTGTGTAACGCCAGACAGGTCAGGTCCTCCAAAGTGAGAGACACTCTTTGTAATCACTCTACATTCAAGGTGGGGAACCTGAAGAGGGAACTTCCTCTATTAACTTAGTATCAATAGTCATCATTTAATCTAAGTAGTTTGAGAGGGGCAGTGAAACTACCCTTACCTTGATGAGATGACATTGTTCCTAGGGTCTCCATAGCATTCAGGAGGTGTAACAATGGTAACAAGTATTGTGATAAGGAAAAAAAGGGGTTATGCTGTTATGGATGCTATCCACTAACCACCACGCTGGCACTCCATTAACATTTTTGGGGAATTTTGGTTACCTGCTCTTCTAATCACTGGTGGAACTTACAATTAGGCTCCCAGCAATGAGAAGGACAGGGGCCAAACGTCTTCACAAAGCCTCCTTGTGAATGGAGTACCAGTGCCTTTGAACCTCGAGTGATTGGGCACTTAATCCCTGTCCTGAAGCAAAACCCTTTAAGTGATTGCATGTTGAAGTTTACTTGTGAGACTAAAAAAGAAGGAAAAAAGTGTCCTGGTGCCATCTCTTCTCCTGGGTCTCTACATAATGTAAAAGAAAAGGTGGTCCTCAGACCAGGCCACCTTCTTCCATTAATCTATGGTCCAGATCTGATGCTCATGTTTCCATTGAGATGGTGAACAATGGCATGGCCAGAAGACCATTCCTTCCTATTTGTGGCTATGCAAGCTGCAATGTCCTATGTATTCTGACATCTTATATCATAGTTCTACATTTCTTCCTTTTTTTTTCTATAGCAGCTCTTCTGTTGGATCAGACCAGGCAGGGTAGACTTCACTACCACATGAATTCGGAAGCCTTGGACACCCATGATCCTGTGGCTGGTTCACTGGTTGTCCATCCATTTTGGAGACCCAGTCATCTAGCCATAAAATTTGGCCTTTGATCCTTACATGTGTGTCAGAACCAGTTAGGAACACATAAGGAATCCAAAAACAGGAAGTCATTAAAAAATAGTCTTTGGAAAACTCCTTTAAGTCACCATATAAAGTTTAAAGATTTTATCAGACTGTATAAAGTTATAGAGCTGGAACACCAATTTCTGAAATCCATAAAAGTGGTCAACATTGTCCAAAAGTGGACTCAATCACTGCGGAGTCCAAACCTCCTCTGGCATTAACAACAGCACAAAAACCCATCTGGAGCTCCATGACATTGGTTTCCATGGCCAAGCAGCTGCATGTAAGACTTATGTCACCAAATACAATACCAAGAGTTGGAGGATGTGATAATGGAGCAGTGGAGACATGTTCTGTGGAGTGACCAACACATCTGTATGGTTGGTGGATGAGGAGTAAAGCTATGGACTTGTTTGCAGGGATAGTTCCAGTGAAGGGAAATTTTAATTCCTTATTAGACCAACGTATTTTGGAGATTTGTCACTTTTAACGGTGGACTACCTGCTAAAGGTTAGTATTGTTTTAGGTTTGGATTGTTTGGTCCAACGATTTGGGTCGAACAAGTTCAGATAGAATCAGAAGAGAAATGACTGTACTCGGGAGTCACATGAGGTGCTCTGAGTATTATGACATATTCATGCTCCATAAGCCCCATGTGACCACCAAGGCCTCGGCAGTTTCTCCAGGCTCATGACATCACCAGAAGAAGACCCGGAGAGAGGCATGGATGCCATGAGGCCCAGAAAAGGTAAAGAAATGAAAGTACAATTATTACTATTTTTTTACATCTCCCCAAGGCCTTCACATAATCTACTCTGGGGTCTGAAAAGACCTCAGAAAATAACAAATTCACTGTTGGGTCATGGGTGACAAACCACCAGGGTTTTGGGTCTTGGCAAGCCAGAAACTGTTGGAATATTTGGGTCAAATCCGATTCATTATGTAACGATTTACCCATCTCTAATCACATACAACTGTTTAGGAACAGTTTGTACGACTTTACCTCCTACATCATGGCCCAAGTACACAAAGCAAGGCCGATAAAGGCATGGTTGGGGGGCGTTTGGTGTGGAAGAACTTGACTGGCCACAAGGAGCCCTGACCTCAACCCAATCCAACACTCAAGGGATGAAGCAGAACGGAGACAGTGAACCAAGTCCTCATCAGAGTCTGACCTCACAAATACTTTTCTGGATGAATGGGCAAAAAGTCCCACTGGCACCTCCAAAATTGTATAGAAAACCTTTCCAAAAGAGTGGGAGCTCTTTTAACCAAAAAGTTAGGGGTCATCTCCATATTAATGCCTATAGATTTAGAATGCCCCAATACTTTCCTATATATTATGGATAACTTTTCCTATAACTATAAAAAGTATGTCACCCAGAAATGAGGACAAATTGTTATTATTATTATTATTATTATTATTATTTATATACAAAAAGTATGTGGATACTACATAAAATATTACACTTTCTCCTTTCATGAAATGAAAAGTGCCATCTTTTAATAATAGATAGATAAGGGGTAGATATAAATATATTGGGGATTTCCAAACTTATCCTTAGGATAGTCTATCAATATCATATCAGTAGGCAGGAGAGGTCCAACACCTGGCACGTGCAACTCTAGATACAGCTAGCAGTGTATGAAGTCAGTAGAAGAAAGCTGAATAGCGCCATAGACAGTGTAGTGGCCGTAACGGGTAACTGCAGATCAGCTCCTAGTCACCTGAATCAAAGCAACACTAACAAGGAACAAGCACTATACAAAGTTGTGTGCATATGGCTCTGTACACTGTGCTAGCACTGGCAGGCGCTGCTTCCAATATAGGAGATAGATGGATATGAGATAGTTAAACAGGTTGTAAGAAAGAAGGAAAGAAAGATAGACAGATAGATAGATAGATAGATGGATAGGAGATAGATAGATAGATAGATAGATAGGAGATAGATAGATAGATAGATAGATAGATAGATAGATAGATAGGAGATAGATAAATAGATAGATAGATAGATAGATAGATAGATAGATAGATAGATAGATAGATATTAGAGATGAGCGAACAGTAAAATATTCAATATTTGATATTCATTTCGAATAGCCGCTCAATATTCGACTATTCGAACGAATATCGAACCCCATTATAGTCTATGGGAGAAAATGCTTTGTTTCAGGGGATCCCACCATTCAACTCAGAAGAGTCACCAAGTCCACAATGACACCCCAGGAAATGATGCCAAAACCCTGGAATGTAACTGGGACAGCAGGAGAAGCATGTCTGGAGACATTTAACATGCCCAAGTCACTGTATTATGTCGGGATCTCTGTCAGCTTGAGATATGCATGAGCTGACTTTTTCCCATAGGAATGCATTGACCAGCGTTGATTGGCCGAAATTCAGAGTACAGCACAGTACAGTTCTGCTGCACACTCATCTCTGCTGCATCTGGGGTGTAGCAGAGCTCAGCGCACACTCAGCCCTGCTACATCTCGGCATAGGAATGCATTGACCAGTGTTGATTGGCGGAATGCCATACAGAGTATAGCATTCAGCCAATCAATGTTGGTTCTGCCGGAGGCTCGTCTGTGAGTAGGCGGAGTCTAAATCAGACCAGAATGGAGACTGCTGTGGACCGATCTTAGACTCCGTCTCCACCGGCATATACATCTATCCCTGTCTTACAGTCACATAGTTCACAGTCTCCAATTAATTGAATGTTAAATCCACCACTCGTCTAAAGTGGAGGTCAACTGATTTCGGCCACCAATTCCTTTTTCCGAATTTTTTTTTCGATGCCTCCGTTGTCGTAGTTCCTGTCCCACCTCCCCTGCACAGTTATTGGTGCAAAAATAAATTTTTCAGCGTTAGCCTCGTGATATTCGATCAAATATGTATTTGATCGAACAGTGTTCGCTCATCTCTAGATATTAGATATACAGAGGATAGATAGACAGAATAATAAAATAATAAACTTCACAACTACTGGAGTGCTGACTTTTTCCTTGGATATTTAATTGGATCTGTTACCAGAGGCTCATGGCTGAGCACCCGCCATTACCCTGGTGCTGCTGAGAACTTCTTCTTTTTTAGATAGTTAATTATTCAGATAGATAGATAGATAGATAGATAGATAGATAGATAGATAGATAGATACAGGTTTAGTAGTATGTCGAGAAATAAATTATAAAGAAAAAAATAACAAGGTGAAAAAAGATAATGATCTACCCCATATCTCCCTCTCTCTCATATCTATCTATCTATCTATCTATCTATCTATCTATCTATCTATCTATCTACCTATCTATCTATCTATCTATCTATCTATCTCCTATCTATCTATCTATCTATCTATCTATCTATCTATCTATCTATCTATCTATCACGACTATCTATCTATCTATCTATCTATCTATCTATCTATCTATCTATCTATCTATCTATCTATCTATCTATCTATCTATCCCTCTCACAATAATCTCTCTTTATACTACCTGGCATACACACAGCACACGTGTATTATATCATCTTTCCTTAGACTATAATTTAAGCTGAAGAACTGGTC
Organism: Leptodactylus fuscus; assembly: GCF_031893055.1. Classification (NCBI taxonomy): domain Eukaryota; kingdom Metazoa; phylum Chordata; class Amphibia; order Anura; family Leptodactylidae; genus Leptodactylus; species Leptodactylus fuscus. Next base: position 229,821,277 of record NC_134267.1, on the reverse strand, counting down.
TACATGAATATGTTGTGAGGAGATTATGAGGCTCATTCATCATGTGCAAGGCAAATTCCGGACAGAATACATTTACATTGTGGTAACAGTGACATCTAATGTTATATCGGAAAACTGCAACGTGCGGTGTCTGGAGACAATCTATACCAATCGTAGAAGAAGAAGAAGAAGACTGCCGCAGAATCAAACTAGAGAAAAACTAAGGAAAGATCTAAATTATAGCGACAAGGCAAGGAATTTCCATTTGGTCCAGAGCCTTAGATTGAAGGGGCTGGACCCCAATGCAAGACCTAAAACAGGTCCTTGTGTTACCCTGGGCCATATACAGTATAATACTGGTGTTTTCATAGTACACTAGGACTTGGGCAAACGCAGATTTTTTTTATGTAGATTTTGTCGCAGTTTTTTGATCCAAAGCCAGGAGTGGACTGAGCAGAAGGGAAAAGTATAAGAACTTCCTATATAGTTCCCATTTTCTGTGTGTTATAACCATGAGCCTTGGTGAGATTGTCCTTTATAAAGAGTGTAAATCTCCTGTATATAACATAACTGTATATTGTATTTCAATAAAAATCTGTGCTAATAAGTATTTTTGTAATTGTGATCAATTAATAATTCTCAGCCCTTTGTCTTCTGCAGCCTGGGTGTATTCTCATACATTGCAGGCTGCTCGGATTAGTCCTCTCTGCACTCCTGAACTGTACTCTAAGCTGATGTGTAGGAAATAAGAGCACGCCTTAAACCCTTCGCACCCTGTGCCATACTATTACGTCACACTCAGTGTATAGCTAACGCTCAGTGCCATAATAGTATGACGATCTCATGCTGCAGGCCGGAGACATGACTTCCCTGTCTCGGCTGTATTAGACAGCTTGTACCTGGGACAAATAATCAGACTCCAATGGAAAAACCCCTCAAATCTGGTGGTTATGGGGCAAGATAACCCTGCACCCCTTGGATGAGATTACATTAAAAAATAACAATAAAAAGTACCGTATATACTCGAGTATAAGCCGAGTTTTACAGCACAGTTTTTGTGCTGAAAAAATGTGCCTTGGCTTATACTCGAGTCTTTACGGTAATTTTCTACTAGCAGGCCAGGAACGCAGTCTCCGCTCCCTTGCTCTCCAGACCCCCCTCCTCTATCACATGCCAGGTGATGTGACCACGTAAGCTCAGGACCGCACCTGGCGTGTGTCTGCATTCCTGGCGTGCTAGCAGGTTTCCTGCAACCGGCATCTCCGCTGTAACTATTACAGCGGTAATGCCGGAGCTAATGCCTGCAATCAGAGATCGCAGGCATGAGCTCCAGCATCTCCATTGTAAGAGATACAGAGGAGATACCCTCCGGAGATGTCCTCCTCCCCCACCCTAAAAAGTTTAAAATTAGCCCCGGAGCCGGTCACCACCAGCCCCATACCTTTAAAGGTGCAGGCCGGCTCCTGCGTGGCGAGGTAGCAGGAGCTGACTTGTTCCAATGACAGCTCCCAGGCCTGTCATCTCTATTAGAGATGAGCGACCAGTGTTCTATCGAACACATGTTCAATCGGATATCAGGCTGTTCAATGTGTTCGATTCGAATCGAACATCACGTGGCAAACTCCAAAAAAAATCGATTCCCCTCCCACCTTCCCTGGCGCTTTTTTTTGCACCAATAACAGCGCAGGGGAGGTGGGACAGGAACTACGACACCGGAGGCATCGAAAAAAATCGGAAAAAGTAATTGGCTGCCGAAATCAGGTGACCCCCATTTTAGACGAATAGTGGATTTCAAATCCAGGTCATATGAGAATGTGAACTTTGTGACTATGAGACAGGGATAGCTGTACAGGCAGGGATAGCTAGGGATAACCTTTATTTAGGTAGGAATGTTATTAAAAATAACTTTTTGGGGCTCTATCGGGTGTGTAATTGTGATTTTTGTGACATAAACTTTTTCCCATAGGAATGCATTAGACAGCGCTGATTGGCCAGAGTACGGAATTCGACCAATCAGCGCTGGCTCTGCTGGAGGAGGCGAAGTCTAAGATCGCTCCACACCAGTCTCCATTCAGGTCCGACCTTAGACTCCGCCTCCTCCGGCAGAGCCAGCGCTGATTGGCCAAAGGCTGGCCAATGCATTCCTATGGGTATGCAGAGACTTAGCAGTGCTGAGCCAGTTCTGCTCAACTACACCGTGTGCCGGTCAGCCCATCAGATGTAGAAGAGCCGAGGGTGCACTAGAACCCGTACTCTGGCCAATCAGCGCTGGCCAATGCATTCCTATGGGGAAAAGTTAGCTTGCGAAAATCGCAAGCTGACAGGGATTTCCATGGAATAAAGTAACTTTTATGCCCCCAGACATGCTTCCCCTGCTGTCCCAGTGTTATTCCAGAGGTGTTGGTATCATTTCCTGGGGTGTCATAGTGGACTTGGTGACCCTCCAGACACGGATTTGGGTTTCCCCCTTAACGAGTATATGTTCTCCATAGACTATAATGGGGTTCGAAACCCGTTCGAACACTCGAACAGTGAGTGGCTGTTCGAATCGAATTTCGAACCTCGAACATTTTAGTGTTCGCTCATCTCTAATCTCTATATTGCTATTGTAGCTGGTCTATGACCATCCACAATAGTAATGTATAGAATCACCCATAGATGGCAATACACTTGTATTGTTGTCTATGGGACTTACAATCAAATGATTGCAGGTTCAAGTCCCCAGGGGTCTAATAAAATAATGAGAAAAAAAAAGCTTTAAAAAAATATAATAAAAAAAATAAAATAAACAAAAGTTCTAAATCACTACATATAATGGTGGGTTCACACCAGCACCTGATCTCCGTTATGCAGGTTTCTGTCTTCTGCCGACAGGAGACAGAAACTCGGTATTCAGTGTCCACCGGTGAGCACCCATGTGCGTCTTCTGCTCCCTGAGGCGAAACTGTTTTTTTTTTAACCGGAAACAAAGTCCTGCATGTCTGACTTTGTGTCTGGTTAAAAAAAAACGGTTTTGCCGCAGAGAGCAGAAGAGGCTTACCGGTGGACACTTTTCAAACCCATAAATGGATTTAAAAACTGCCTGCCGCTTTCCGTCTCCTGCCCAGTTTCTTGGGCAGGAAACGGAAACCTGGATAACGGAGATCGGGCGCAGGTGTGAACCTGCCCTCAAAGTAGAAAATTACTGTGAAACACATAAACAATAGGTATCCCTGTGTCTGAAAGTGCCCGGTCTACTGAATATAGGGGATCTGCAGTGCTCCTGTTCTGTCAGGAAGGGGTTAATAGGGGCACTGCAGATCCCCTATATTCAGCCAGGCACCCAGCACCTACTGCACCCAAAAACTCAGACCATTTTAATTTTTGAAATTTTCCAGTAGCTGCTGCATTTCCCCCCCTAGGCTTATACTCGAGTCAATAAGTTTTCCCAGTTTTATTGTGGTAAAATTAGGGGTTTCGGCTTATATTCGGGTTGGCTTATACTCGAGTATATACGGCAATCAAAAACTCCTAGTCATACATAGCAAAAATTGGTACCAATAAAAACTACAACTTGCCCCGCAAATAAAGAGCCCTGACATATCTCCAGCGCCGCACCTCCCATGAGGCGACCTGAAGCGACCGCTTCAGGCGGCGCTATGCCAGGGCCTCAGGGAGGGTGGCATTTTTGATTACCTAAGCCAGTCCAGGACAAGCTGTCCTGGACTGGCTTAGCACTGAGTGGTGGTTTGGGGAGGTCACTGGAGCAGCGCTGCTCCAGCAGCCTCCTCTCACGCTCAGGCAGAGAGCAGGTCGTCTCCGTGCCTGCTCTCTGCCGGCGAACGGCGCTAAGCCCCGCCCCCTGCACTTCACCACACCCCCCTCAGCTCCGCCCCCTCCTCCCGGCAAGGGGGGGGGCGGCTTTCTGTAGTTCGCCTCGGGCGGCGAAAGGGGTAGGTTCACCCCTGCATATCTCCATCAACGAAACAATAAGAAAGTTACAGGCGTCAGAATACGGTGACCCCAGGAAAATTGATTATTTCCAAAAATTGTGTTTTAATTAGTAAGTAAGATAAAACATAATAAAAATAATATAAATTTGGTATTGCCATAATCGTAATGACCCACTAGCGAAAGACTCCATGCGCAAACTTCTCTGACTGATTTGTTGATATTTCTTAAAATTTCACTTCCCGTCACAAATGAGGATCAGATTCATATACAAAGAGTGAGTGCCACATGACATGACTATATTGTCTGTACTTGGTCTTGGACAATACATATTAAATGTGAATATTCTGACTCTGAGTATTGTGATTGAGAGTGGTGAATCTGCTGCAGCACAGTGACAGTATGACATCACTTCACCGGCACACACAGTCTGCGCTGTGGCTGCTCTAACAGTGTTAACAGACAGATGGGTGCAGTCTCCTGTCCTATCTCTCTCTATAAATTAAATCAAAGTCTTCTTCTCCAGTCCTAAGTACACTATACGTCCCCAGCACTGTGTTATCTGCACCACCTCTGACCTGATTGGCTGTCCTCTGTCATGAGAACTGCTTGCAAGTAATTAATGTCTTGTGGGCCCGGGTACAAACTTTTGTCCAAGGCCTCCTACCCCCTTCCTAGAGGGAATTCTTTTTTTTTTAAATGTAGATTGTGAGCCCCACATAGACCTCACAATGTACATTTTTTCCCTATCCGTATGTCTTTTGGAATATGGGATGGAAATCCATGCAAACACAGGGAGAACATACAAACTCCTTGCAGATGGTTTTTTTGCCCTTGGCGGGATTTGAACACCAGGACTCCAGTGCTGCACGGCTGCAGTGCTAACCACTGAGCCAACATGTGGCCCCTCCCTAGGGGGAATTCTTGATAGTGGCGGTTACGGGTACTGAAGCGATATCTGATATACTTGAAACTGATAAAGTTTTAGTACCCACAACTGCAGTTACCAAGAATACAGTGAGTGAGCAGCACAGCACCCGGCATGTAAACAATACTGGGAAAGATCACATGCTCCGCAGTGGCCCATAAACGGTATTACATGCTCCACAGTGGACTCCACACAGAATTACGTGCTCAGCATTGGAACCCACACAATATTACGTGCTCCACAATGGACCCCACATAGTATTACATGCTCCACAGTGACCCCAAACAGTATTATGTGCTCCATAGTTGCTCCCAAACAGTATTACATGCTCCACAGTGGACCCCAAACAATATTACATGCTCCACTGTGGCCCATACACAGTATTATACGCTCACAGTGACCCCCACCAAGTAGCCACACAGCCTGCACTCCATTCCCTCCTCTTACTCACACACAGACTACACCCCCATACCTTCTATTGCTCACACACAGCCTGTTCCCTTATCCCCAGTGGCGTAACTACCACCATAGCAGCGGTAGCAGCTGCCACAGGGCCCAGGACATTAGGGGCCCGGTGACAGCTGCTACCGCTGCTATCATTATTCTCGGAGGTCTTTTCGGACCCCCGAGTATAATGATCGGGGCCCCCTGTTGGTGGAATACTTTCCACCAACAGGGGGCCCCGAAGCTGCAGCAACGGCTGAGACACAGGAGCTGCATCTCTGGCTCCTGTCAGCGCTTCAGGACGCTCCCCCTCTCTCCCCCTCCCTTTCTCTGCTGTCCTCTGTCCACCAATGAGAGGAGGAGGCGGGGCTTATCCCTGCCGTCCTGCACTGGAGGAAGAAAGGAAGAAGGAAAGTGAAACTAAAGCTACACAGGTACGTACTGGGGTTACTTATTAATGTCAGGCATATGGGGGGATTACTTGTGTTTTAGTAACTCCATGTGCCTCATATTAATAGCAGTTAACCCCATCATCTCCCTCACATTAACCCCTGTGTGCCTCACCATAAGAGTTACTGATATGTGAGACATATGGGGGTAATAATAATGAAGATACTTTATTATTACCTCCATGTCTCTCACATATCAGTAACTCTTATGGTGAGGCACACAGGGGTTAATGTGAGATTGATGGGGTTAACTACTATTAATATGAGGCACATGGAGTTACTAAATTGTAATGCACATGACCAGATTTTTTATCCACAATTTGTCCTGGTATAGCGGTCAGCGGGTGACGTGACAGTATTTAGTCCTGTAGGGGCCACTATTGGGTATAATACTGTGTGCAGGGGCCACTATGGAACATAATACTGTGTGCAGGGGCCACTATGGGGGATAATACTGTGTGCAGGGGCCACTATGGAACATAATAGAGCGCGCAGGAATGCGTAGGAGGGACTCGGTCGAGATCTTCGGTGTCGGGGGGGGCCCCATGTCAAAAGTTCGCCACGGGGCCCCGCCATTCCTAGTTACGCCACTGCTTATGCCCCTCTTGCTCACACACAGCCGGCACTCCCTTGTCCCCCTCTTGCTCACAGATATTCTCTTCTCTCCTCCTTACCTTCCATCACTCCCAGCAGCTTCCACACTGTCTTCTCCTTTCCAGAATTGTTCCGCCCACACAAGAATCTGATCATAACTTAGTGAGGTAAAGGACCTTTGATGATGTCGTGATGTCATCAAAGGTCCTTTAGCCCACTAGGATTTGGTATCTACCCTAAGAAGATCCCTAGTCAGACCCCTTTCCATTAGCAATATGTGTAGCGGTCGGGGTCCCAGCCATTTCCAGCTGGCTGCGGGCACCGTACCCATCCAGTTCTGGTCGCTGGATGCACTCCCTGCAACCACAATCATTATGCTACTGATTGAAGGCATTATGGGGAAGCCTACCTGATCTCTGGGTACATGGAAAGGAATCAAGATGAGTGCCATCTCGTGTCCTTTCCTTAAGCCACATTCAAGAAGGGCATTTCTCAGCTTTGCAATTGATCAAGAGGTCAGCTGTGGGGGAAAAAGCTTTGAGAAGATCCCAAGAGTTAGAACCCACTGATGACAAAGGGATATCATATTCTTGCAATATGTCATCACCTTATGAGAAAAACCCCTTATAGACCTCAATCTCATGTACTGGATGAACAGGAGCAGTCATCAGATGGAATGCCTTGGACCCACCAAAAGACATGGTTTTAAAGGTCTACCCTCCATCTATACAGAATATATGTGTCCTCTTTTAATTGCTTCATAGTCTTTGCTGTTATCACAGAACACATGATGTAGAACTACTTCATAGGTTATATGTGATCAACCTGCAAGTAGAACCTAGTGATAAGCAGTTGACTATAGAAATGGGCGAATGCCCAACATTTTTTTCATTTTGGGTTCTTCACTCATTTCATGGTCAGGGGATAATCATACACATTAGGGAGAGTGTGTGCCTAATAGGCGTACGGAGACTTACAAGTCATTCCTGCTCCGCTAGGGATTCTGGGTAAAAAATATGCAAATCTATTCTCCAGGATGTAATTAGGAGAACAGTGCATATTTTTTACCCAGAATTCCTAGCGGAGCAGGAATGACTTGTAAGTCTCCGTACGCCTATGTAGACACACACACTCTCCCTAATGTGTATGATTATCCCCTGACCCTGGTCTATAGTCTCTCACTCTGCCAAATCAGTATCCCTACGCTATGCTGAGGTGGTCCAAAAGACCGAAACAGTGCTGTCCATATCTGGGAATCTGTTCCTTTTGGAATAGAAATACTAATTTGGCAATAAACTCTGCATCATGTTAGTAGGCTTATTAACTGAGTCATGCATGATGTTAAGGGGGCTGCCCTCTAGAGGGCGGCGTACAGAGGCACTGTTCTCCTAATTACATCCTGGAGAATAGATTTGCATATTTTTTACTCACTCATTTCATGTCAAACACACTCAGAAAGAACCAGAAGTGAATTATCAAATCAAATCAAAGAGGCTTTATGGGAACATCAGAATAGACATTTGGCATTGCCAAAGCAAAAGGGGGGGTTGGGGCGTTGGAGGAGTTGCAGGGGTATGGGGAGCTGGGCCGTGCGTGGGGTGGATGGGTGGTTTGATTTGAGGTATAATAGTCATTGGGGTCTTATCTTCCCCTCATTTGGTGACAAGTGGACACACATTGGACAGCGATCTCCACAGTGGATTCCTCTTCTCCCAGTAGGATGTACAGTTTCCTCTTCTCGTCTGCAGATGTGAAATCCAGGATGTGGAAGTCTTTGGAAGTAGACGGCCACCACAGTTGAATATTTGGTGCCTTATCTTCTAGTGCCCCTTGGTCACAGTGCTGGCACAGTCTGTTCTCCCCTGGCTTGTATGTCTGCCTGTGCCACCCCGTCTCCATTTCTAGGTTTTGGGCACTCATTCTGTATCGGCTCAGCGTCTGTCTGTGCTTGGGATGATGTATATTCTCCAGTTAGGTGGCCATGGTCTGGACTCTACAGACACTGGTACATGGTGAGATTCTTGGAGTTATTTATTTTGTTTCTCCATTCCTCGATGTACCGCTCTTTGCCACTTTCTTTGTCCCCCTTTATTTGGGCCTTGTTCAGGGCCTGTTGGGTTTTGACTTGGCAGGTGGCTATCGCTCGGTGGGGGGGCATCAGGTTTTCTCAAGGCTCTGTGGCTTAGCAAGGCTTGTTGGTGGTAGGAGCCAGGGCTGCTGCCCTGAATGAGCCCCTGGAATGCTAGTGCCCTCTTCCGCATGGTGAGCCATAGGTGGAGCTTGCCTAGCTCTGCCCGGCATGCTATGTTGGTGGTGTTGCGATGGACATGGAGGAGGTATTTGAAGAACTCTAGGTGGAAGGTCTTTGTTGGGCTGGAATCCCGCTTTGATACTCTGGGGTCCCTTCATACCAGGGGAGGTGTAAAAAATAAAAAAAAACATTCATACTCACCTTCCCTCACCTCTTTTGGGCCTTCTAGCGTCATCAGGTGTTGTCTCGGTCCTCCTGGTGATGTCATGGGCTCGAGGTGATCGCTGAGACCTAGCAGTGACATGGACATGCAGAGCATTTCACTGATATCACCAGAGTATAATAAATTAGAATTTTGCATCTTGCGACAAGAATTTTAGAATGTCTGCGATGAATACCCAATTGTTTGTTTTAGTTGAAAACCAAAAATTGGGGATATTGGGGTCATACCCAGCTTGTATCTCTAGTTGACTCTAAAGTTGCTTTGACTCATGATTGTCCAAGCATGGACTCATTAAAGGACCCTCTGTCCTTATGGTTGTTTGATATTCCCCGCACCCATGCCCCATAACCTACTAACAGCCGCACATGATAAGTGGGGTCTTTTATAGCAACAGTGGAAGAACCAGCATCATATTAATACTCATACCATAGATATGGAACAAGGTGCTCAGCGCTGGTGGGGGATGTTCACTTGCTTTCGGCCACATAATGTAGATAGATCCCAAACATTGGAGGAAACCTCCATATCCTATTATAATAACCTTCCCTCTAAAACAGGCTAATATATAGAAGAAGCTTGTTAAACCTAATGCATTTATATACTGAATTTCTACACTAAATTATACAGTGCTGCAGCAATGGAGTCTGAAATTAAGGCGTTTATAGAAATTTTGGACCTCCAAAATAGGTCCCCTGGGTTTTAGCTGTCATTACATAGCTGACAGATTCTGGAATAGGATATAATAAGATATCTACAGCCACTTAAATGCAGTTCAGCCTACTAGACAAAAATGCATCGCCTGAATGCAGACTCTGATCGTGGCTATAATGTGCATCCTCCCAATCTATCTTCTTAATAGCCGCGCGCTCACATATCTTAATCACCGCAACCCATCTTATGCAAAATGACAGGCAGGGAACCTAATGGTAAACACTTCACTCTGATATGCAAAGCTGTATTTACCGCAACGCCCGGGAAATAGACGGGAATGTAACAGAACATGACACGTGACTACCTGCATACCCTGCTTCGCTCCACATTGATAGACTAGGACATTAGCAGATGCAATGTTTCTTCTTTTCATTTTATTTTTATGTAGAAGGGATGTATAGGATTAGAAATAAACATGGCTGTCCTTTTCCCGAAAACAGCGCCACGCCAGTTCACAGGTTGTGTTTGGTATTGCACTTCAGCACCGTTCACTTCAATATAACTGAGCTGCAATACCAGGCTCATCCCATGGAGAGATGTCGCTCTTCCAGTGTCCCAATTGTAGGACAAGGAGTAAATGGAGTAAACGGAATAGAAAGGCTCCCGACTCAGGATCTCCCTTTATGAGCCAAAATGAAATGCTTCTGTATATTGGGGTGATCCTCAGTATGTGCTCTTAGGCCGGGTTCACACGATGTCTTTTGGCACGTAATGAGGCACGTAGACGCCGCGGGAGGTTTTGCGGGCCGTATACGCTCCCATTGTTTTCAATGGGCATTGTTTTCAACGCCGCAAAATCACGGCCGCAAAATAGCGCCGCGTATACGGTACCGGCTCCCATTGAAAACAATGGGAGCGTATACGGCCAGAAAAAGCTCCCGCGGCGTCTACGTGGCACATTACGTGCCAAAAGACATCGTGTGAACCCAGCCTTATTCTGTATATATGGACACTGCACAGTACCGCTTCTCTAGTCCTGTACACTGGTGTATTTCTCAGTATCTGCTCTACATTGCTTGTACTTTATGTCAAGGATACCACACACAACTAATCAGACATAGGATCAACACTAGGGTTGAAAATCGGATTTTAAAAACAATCCTATTCACTACACAGCGTGGAGTCCAAAAATTGAAGGCTTCAATTTTTGGACTCCACGCTGTGTTGTGATTAAAAGATCTGCTGGCTAGTTAGTCCCCCTGCTGTCTGGTTACCTGCACAGAACCGCTGCCGCCTCCCCTCCCGGTGTGTACGCCGCTCTCCGTTGTTCTCTGTCTGTTTCTCTCCTCTCTCATTCAGATGCCGGCAGAGCAACGTACACACCCCCGCCTCCCTAGTGAATCACTCACGTTTCCCAGCACTGTACCCGCCCACACTCTCCTAAGCCACAACAAGCCCCGCCTACTCCCAGCATCAGTAACACTACCCTAGGGAGGTGGAGGACGCACATGGCGCTCTGTTGGTGTGTGAATGAGAGAGGAGAGGACAGAGAACAATGACCCGGAGCTTCTGGGAGCAGCAGCGGTTCTATGCAGGTAACTAGGGTTGAGCGTTCGGGATCGGAATTCCATTTCTGATCTTTTTTAGGCAGGATCGAAACCCAATCACGGTTGTGAAATTTACTCGATCACTGATCGGGATCTGATCTTTTCCAATCCTGATTGCTCAACCCTAATCAACACACAATAAAAGAATAGAATCTCCATGTGTTTGGTTCCACAAAAAAAAAATTAACAATTTAGAATATTCTTGTCGAATCTAGCTCCGTACGAATCTGTTCACCCATCTCTAGTCATGAACTTGAATTTTCAATCTGCTAAGAGAGATCTGTAGTCTTAGATGTTGTTGCTGTTTTTTTGCAATGTCTTCAAGAATTGCCAAATCTTAGAATGAATTGTTGAGATGTCTACCCCAAGCAAGATGGCCAACAAATGCAAATTGTTTCAAATTCAAATGCTTCTAATCAGGGTCGGCTCCAGGTTTTTATGGGCCCTTGGGCGACAGAGCCTCAGTGGGCCCCCTTGTAAAGGAGGTGGGGGAGTCGAGACACTGTGTGTTGCAGATTAAGCGAGTGACGTCACACAGGAGTGTGGCGTCACCAACGCCATACCTCCCAATTTTTAAAGAGTAGAAAGAGGGGCAAAATGTGCGCGCCGCGGCAAATTCGGCTCCACCCACTTATGTTGACTCTGCCCATTCTCATTAATTTATCATGTGCTCCCACACAGTATAATCCTCCTACAGTCACCCGTAAATTATATGCCCCCCCTCCATCTATCCCCCAGTTTCATATACACCCTTCCTCTGCCCCCAGTTTCATGTCCCCCCTCCATCTCTGTCCCCAGTTTCATCACGTTCTCCCCCTTCATCTGCCCCAGTTTCATGTCCCCCGTCTCTGCCCCAGTGTCATGCTGTTCCACCCCCCCATCTGCCCCAGTGTCATGCCGTCCCCCCCCTCCATCTCTGTCCCTAGTTTCATGCCATTCTCTCCCCACCCCCTTCATCTTCCCCAGTGTCATGCCATTCCCCCCCTCCTCCAGTTTCATGGGCCCGATTCATTATGTTCCACCTTAATAATTAATGCAAAAAAAAAACACTTACACTCACACTTACACTCACCTTCCATCGCTCCCCCTCCGCTCCTCTCTCCGCTCTCACTCCATTCACATAAGCGATTAAAGCAGGAGCTGTGTGTGAGATCAGTTCCTGCTTTAAAGCTACGGCCCTACTTGCGTGTGTAGGCGCGATGTGATGATGTCATCGCGCCTACACACGCACGCCGGGCCACAGCTTTAAAGCAGGAGCTGAGCTCACACACAGCTCCTGCTTTAATCGCTTATGTATTTAATTCAGCTCATCGGTGTCCGTCCGACGCCGATGAGCTGATATTGGGACAGGCAAGTGCTGGGGCGGGCAAGTGCCGGGGGGCCCCCAGAGGCTCTGTGGGCCCCGGCACTTGCCCGACTATGCCGTGCGCTGACGCCGGCCCTGCTTCTAATTGTGGAATGATGAACTTCAAATTGGAAATGGTCTTATAATCCTTCCCAGATGGATGGGCAACAATTGGTTTCCCCAAGATCATTGCTGATATCTTTCCTCCTTGTCTTTATAGTAACACACCTGAATGTTCCACATCAGAAAACTGCCAAAACTTCTGCTATTTTAGAAGTTGTCTCCTTTGCTGATGATCAGATAATCAAGAGCAAGAGATTAGAAGCACCAGAGTGATACCTACTGATGTAATTCCTCTGGCAGTAGTAAGGGTGAACTTATTATTTCACATTTGAATATTTTTAATTTTGATCTAGTTTTTGCTAAAAAAAAAAAAAAAAAATCATACTGTACTTCGTCATGTGTTGCTGTTCATCTGAGGTTGTAGCTAATTTTAAGACCTTCTAAAGACTACGTTTTTTTTTTAATATCCTAATGTGATAAACCATGAACTCAAAGATATTAGGACCACCCGCTTGACCCCTATGTCAATGATACTTACGGAAACATCATTGGTTTCCCTATAGGTATAATTAAAACAGAATGTCCGTAGAGGAAACCTCAGAGAAATCTCTGTGAAAAGCATTGTGGGAAAAACCACGATGGGTTTCCGCCGTGGTTTTTCCCACAGCGCTTCCTCTCTGTGGCCCGCTGTGTGGGGCCTGAGCCTAAGGAGGATTTCCAATACCAAATGATTTTTTCATACTATTGTCCTATACACAGGCCACGTTATCAGTATCTGATCTGTGATCTGTGGGTGTCTGACAATATGTAAGATCCACTTAGGGCCAGGAGATCCCAATTTCTCATTAAACCAGTATAATATGGTAAGAAAATAACAAAACCATTCAAAGGCTTCTATCCAAAAAACCAACAAGGTAACTGCTTAAATCTAGTGAACGGTCACAAATTGACATATATAGGATATATTTTTTGGGATGCAATATTGCCAAATCATATTGGTTTCAAATTCTGTTCATCTTGCATATGTTACTATGTCCAGCCAATTGGAAAGGCAAATAATGACACCACTGTATTGCCTAGGACATGTCACCTGTGAATTGTTTATGGCCATTACATCGGACTTAGCATACGACCTCTGACATCTCTCTGCCATATTTTTTTCCTGTTCTCCCACAACAGTCACCCTAACATAATCCCACTCAGGCTAGGTGCAATCTTTTGTCCGGAGCCCCCTACCTAATGCCTACAGTGCATTCTTGATAGTGATGGTTACAGGTGCTAATGAGTTTAATTCACCTTAGTGTGGTTCGGGTAATCTGTGGGTCTCCTTGGCTTATGGGCCAGATGGAAGCTGCAATCTTAATACTTATGTATTAAGGCTCCTGGGTCCCAATGTGACGGCACCCTCAAGTTACGCCCCTGTTTACAGGTTCTCAGGAATTGGGAAACTAGAGTCAGGCCTACATGGTCTCTCATCAGGCCACACTTCAGTAGGACACTCTCATCTCTGGGGCACAACGATCCCAGTTCTCCAGTGAATCCAACCTCACTGCTGGAAAGCTCTTCCCCATCTAATCACAGACCCATCACTCCCCAAACTGGGGCCTATATACAGTCCTATGAAAAAGTTTGGGCACCCCTATTAATCTTAATCATTTTTAGTTCTAAATATTTTGGTGTTTGCAACAGCCATTTCAGTTTGATATACTGTATCTAATAACTGATGGACACAGTAATATTTCAGGATTGAAATGAGGTTTATTGTACTAACAGAAAATGCGCAATATGCATTAAACCAAAATTTGACCGGTGCAAAAGTATGGGCACCCTTATCATTTTATTGATTTGAATACTCCTAACTACTTTTTACTGACTTACTGAAGCACAAAATTGGTTTTGTAACCTCAGTGAGCTTTGAACTTCATAGCCAGATCTATCCAATCATGAGAAAAGGTATTTAAGGTGGCCAATTGCAAGTTGTTCTACTATTTGAATCTCCTCTGAAGAGTGGCATCATGGGCTACTCAAAACAACTCTCAAATGATCTGAAAACAAAGATTGTTCAACATAGTTGTTCAGCGGAAGGATACAAAAAGCTGTCTCAGAGATTTAACCTGTCAGTTTCCACTGTGAGGAACATAGTAAGGAAATGGAAGAGCACAGGGACAGTTCTTGTTAAGCCCAGAAGTGGCAGGCCAAGAAAAATATCAGAAAGGCAGAGAAGAAGAATGGTGAGAACAGTCAAGGACAATCCACAGACCACCTCCAAAGAGCTGCAGCATCATCTTGCTGCAGATGGTGTCACTGTGCATCGGTAACAATACAGCGCACTTTGCACAAATAGAAGCTGTATGGGAGAGTGATGAGAAAGAAGCCGTTTCTGCACGTACGCCACAAATAGAGTTGCCTGAGGTATGAAAAAGCACATTTGGACAAGGCAGCTTCATTTTGGAAACAAAAATTGAGTTGTTTGGTTATAAAAAAAGGCGTTATGCATGGCGTCCAAAAAGAAACAGCATTCCAAGAAAAACACATGCTACCCACTGTAAAATTTGGTGGAGGTTCCATCATGCTTTGGGGCTGTGTGGCCAATGCCGGCACCGGGAATCTTGTTAAAGTTGAGAGTCGCATGGATTCCACTCAGTATCAGCAGATTCTTGAGAATAATGTTCAAGAATCAGTGACGAAGTTGAAGTTACGCCGGGGATGGATATTTCAGCAAGACAATCATCCAAAACACCGCTCCAAATCCTCAGGCATTCATGCAGAGGAACAATTACAATGTTCTGGAATGGCCATCCCAGTCCCCAGACCTGAATATCATTGAACATCTGTGGGATGATTTGAAGCGGGCTGTCCATGCTCGGCGACCATCTAACTTAACTGAACTTGAATTGTTTGTCCAAAATACCTTTATCCAGGATCCAGGAACTGATTAAAAGCTACAGGAAGTGACTAGAGGCTGTTATCTTTGCAAAAGGAGGATGTACTAAATATTAATGTCACTTTTCTGTTGAGGTGCCCATACTTTTGCACCGGTCAAATTTTGGTTTAATGCATATTGCGCATTTTCTGTTAGTACAATAAACCTCATTTCAATCCTGAAATATTACTGTGTCCATCAGTTATTAGATATATCAAACTGAAATGGCTGTTGCAAATACCAAAATATTTAGAACTAAAAATGATTAAGATTAATAGGGGTGCCCAAACTTTTTCATAGGACTGTACCTATGGACACACCAACATCATTGGGAAACATGCCAAACATGGTAATAACTGTGCTGTAATCTCTTAGCCCAGCAAAACCAATGCTTAAATAACTTTTCCAGGGCCTCTCCTACCTAGTATGACCACTACAGGACAATGTCTTAGCAGAATATCCAGTGACATAGCTACAGGGGTGCAGAGGTAGCATTCACACCTTTGCTCAGTTACCTGGTATCTCATAAGAAGACATGAGTCTTCAGGGCATAGGGTGGTTGGGTGCACCCTGCTACAAATTTTGCATTGGACCCAAGTAATGCATGAGAAGGCAGACTCCTTCTTCGAGAGGTAACTATCCATAGGAAGAAGATTCTCATAGAATAAAATGAATGTATCAGGATATATGCAAAAAGATACAGACAGGCACTGTTTGATACCATCACATCCAGAAGGTCCTGGTGGCCCACAATGAGGATGATGGCCACAAGGGCCACAAGGGCTACCTTTATGGTGAAGACACTAACAAGGAGCAATAATTTAGTATACAACGTAGACATTTAGATGCTGATAATAATAACCGCAGCCATATCCCAGTTGCTATGAGAACCTTGTATAGCGGGACAGACTGAGGCTCATATCTATGACAGCTGCATCTCAACTCCTGCAGACTCGGCAGGGTAAAACTGACAGCAAATGTCTGTATTGCAGGAAAGAAAACAGGAATAGCATGAGCCTTGTGTCTAAAAGATCTTAAATCGGTTTGTTAGGCAACACAGCACTGTTCACACCACGTAAAAGAGATACTTGTTACAGAATGTTCTCCTAATTGGTTTTCTGCAATTTTCTGTACAGTGCCTCATCCGATGTTTGTTTGTATACTCATAGGTTTGGCCGGGAATAGAAACATTATTGCAATTTCTTTCCTTCGGAAACAGCGCCATTCATATCTGCTGGCAGTGTTTGGTATTGCAGTTCAGCGCCATTCAAGTGACTGAAGATACAACTGCCTATGGACATGCCCAGGGACACTGTATGGGAATGGCATTGACCGGGAGATCAGTGAGGTTTTGATTTTTTTGATTTTTTTTTGACCAATTCCAGCCAGAAATACTCTTTAAAGAGATGGACTGTTTTGTGCCTCAAGGACACAGCAATATTTCCTCCCGTTTCTGAATTCAGGCAATGTAGCCATAGGAAGGTTTGTTTTTGTACTATGAGTTGTATTTTTTTTTTACAAAAATCTTTTTATTGTAGTTTTAGGTCAAATAACAAAACACACGATGGAATAACTTCTAGAGGAAGACATAACTAAGTGAGGAAAGAAAAACATAGACATGGAACACGGAACAGATACAACTGTCTCAAATAGAGATGAGCGAGTAGTATTCGATCGAATATTACGGTATTCGAAATACTCGTACTCGATCAAATACTACTCGCTATTCGAATGGAAAAATTTGATGCAGAACCAGCGTTGATTGGCCGAATGCTATACAGTCGGCCAATCAACGCTGGTTCTTCTCCTACCTTTAGAAGTCTTCTCCGTGCAACGTCCCCGCGGCGTCTTCCGGCTCTGAATTCACTCTGCCAGGCATCGGGCCTGGGCAGAGCCGACTGCGCATGCCCACGCTACAAGAAAATGGCCACTTTGACTGTTAGCGGCCATTTTCTTGTAGTGCGGGCATGCACAGTCGGCTCTGCCCAGGCCCGATGCCTGGCAGAGTAAATTCAGAGCTGGAAGACACCGTGGGGACGCTGCACGGAGAAGACTTCTCGGAGAATCCAGCCCGACCCTCACTCGTGGACTTGGTAAGTATAATTTGATCGAATGTTGCCTACCCCTGAAACGAGCATTTTTCCCCCATAGACCATAATAGGGTTCGATATTCGATTCGAGTAGTCGAATATTGAGGGGCTACTCGAAACGAATATCAAATATTGAATATTTCACTGTTCGCTCATCTCTAGTCTTAAAGTGTCCTACCAACTTCAAGGTCTCAGACTTCCAAAGTGGAGGGAGGGCAAAGCAAGAATAAGGGGAAGGGGAGGGTTATCAGGGCTATTTGTTGGTGAATTTGTCCATGGGTTGCGCTACAAAGTGTCGCCCAGAAAGGCAAATCGGGGTGTTCAGATTGGCCAAAATTCTAGATGGGAATGTTCTCCCAGGTATGAGATTGGAATGATCTTCCTCAACAAGTGCGAGATGTGGTGGTGCCCCCAGGACAACGACTTTTGCCGCAGCCAAGAATTGGAGCCATAATTGTTTGGAGGAACCTGTAGGGAATGAGGGCCATAGGTTTAGAAAGACTAATGAGGACGAGAGAGGAACAAATAAGATCAAATAGGTTCTGGACCTGGGACCAGTTGGGTTGGGGGTTATTTTCTTGCATTCCCACTATCTGTGTTTATAATGCAGGGACAATGTTTTATTCTTCCCAACTGCACACAATATTTTGGCCACTGACAACATTGCCCAGTTGTATTTTTGTAGTAAGCCATTCATATGGCTTCTCTTATCCAGGACTATTACCTGCAAAATGGCATAGGAGCTCTTTACCTTAAGGTAGGGAGAATGGAAGTAATTAGTAAAAATTGAAGTAAAAGAATAAAAGAATGGAACCCTACCCTCGAGATGTGGGGTTATGGGCAGTGGTCCATTGGATGGGAACTGGAGGAAGCAGGTAGGTGCCATCTGGTGTTGGACCAGCCCCTGCTCAAACAGGTTCTTTCAGTATTATCAGGCCTTGTTGGGTTTATGGATTGTCACCATTGTCACTCAAAACATTGACCCAATGCTTCTCCATGTGTTGACAGTGGCACGCACCTTTCTCCACACTGACATATTCAAGGAAAGGAACGGCCCCTCATTCTCCTGGCTGGTTATTTGGTGGTGTGCTAGTAGACGTCAGCTCAGATAGTTCCTATAACCATTGCCTACAACCTCTTTCTCTGATGTCATCTCATTGTCTCCTTGATCTGATTGGCAGGTCCTCTCAGCAACAGAATCATCATCAGCAACGTGATTAACTTCTCTGCCACTTTTTGCAGACTCATCATGGCCATGTGGTTCTTGTACCCACTCATAATTTCTAACTCTTGATCTCCTCCAAGGGCCTCTACCAGCACATCTACTACCTCCACCACCAAAAGTCATGTCTTCCATCTCTGCCAGCTTCACATCAAAACGCTGACAAGAAAACTAGGACTAGGAGGAATATATTTCTCAGCAAGTGCCACATAGTCATAGTCTATTAGAAATAAGGGTTCATGAAGATTAAAAGGTTCTGGTTGACAAATAAACTGTTGTAAATTAAGTGTTACCAGGGGAGGAGGATGAACCCGCAGAACCCTGCTGTGACAACTGAGATAAGTGAATAAACAAAAATTTCCTTCCTTTCTGCAACTACTTGAGACATTTCCAGGAACCAAAGTAGTGTTGCTGTTGCCTCCAACATTCTAATTGATACTTGCAGTGCTGGATGGCATGACAGTAGCATGAGTGTGTCCTCTTCCTCTTTTACCCTTCTTTATACATTTTTAAATTGTATGCAAACATCTACACAACTAGCACTTCACTGGCGCAATAAATTACTGTAGATAAATTACTGTAAATTACTGTACATCATAGTTTTTATTGTTTTTTTTTGGGGATGAACAAAAATAACATCTGTACCATAAACTAGTTTTTAGGACATTTTTACAGTCTGGTAAAAAATAGAATGTTTTATTTTTATAATAATATGTAGTTTTTTTATTTATTTGTAAGTTCTCATAGTAAGGGTGAGTTCACACCTGCGCTCGTCGTCCAGTTTGTGCAATCCGGCGGGTTTCTGTCTTCTGTCCCTGGTGGTCAAATTTCAAACCCATTGCCTTGAATGGGTTTGCAAAGGTGACTGCCCATGTGCGTCTTCTGCCTCTCCGCAGGGAAACCGTTCCTGCATGTCCGACTTTGTGTCCGGCTAAAAAAAAAAACGGTGTCCCCGCGGAGAGGCAGAAGACGCACACGGGCGGTCACCTCTGCAAACCCATTCGTGTGAATGGGTTTGAAAACTGACCGCAAGGTTTCCGTCTCCTTGGGGGCAGAAGTCGGCAACCAGCTGGATTGCACAAACTGGACGATGAGCGCATGCGCAAACCCACCCTAAGACATGTTCTGGGGGAATGTAAAGATTTCTTTGTGTCTTTTTCTAGAGTTTATTTTATTTATGTTTTTTTTATCTTTCAATAAACTTTACTGAACTTACTCTTAAGTTATTGCTAGGCATAAGTGAACCAATTCTTATAAAACTGGATTTGACCCAAATTTTCCAAAAGTATTGGGGTTTGCCACCTGCGAAACACTGTAATTCTTACCTTGCCTCACCTCTCCAGGGCATCCTTGCAGTATTTGGTGGCCCCCCAGGCCTATGCTGGTCTCTGGCTGATGTCATACACCCCAACCTCAAGGTGTTGTGCGATCCACGTGATTGCTGAGGCCCAATCACAGGTCTTAGTGGTGACCCTGAGGCATGTGATGTCAGCTACAGCTGAAAGAGTCCTGAAAATGATGCCGGGGGACTGCCAAAAGCTTTAAGGATGCCCAGGAGAGGTGAAGCAATTCTTACAATTTTTGGATATTTTTGATATTTTTAGCATAAAGGGGTATTCTAACCGTAGACATTTATGGCATGTCCACAGTATGTACTATAGATATCTGATATCCCTCCTCTATGATCTCCGGGATGGGAATTCCCTTCATGTGAAACACATCCAAACACACAATGTGGTCACATGCGCCCATCTCCTTCCATGTACTAATTAGAGAGACCCAGAAACAGTCTAGTATCCTGTGGATACTCTATAAATATGGGGGAGTATCCCTTTAATAACATATTGGATAATCACACCTACCATTGTCTTTACTACATTCCGACTGGAGATGAGTGAACCGCTTCGTAAGAATTTTCCTAATAACTCTCTAGGATCAGAGGTGACCAAAGTAAATATCCAACCAAATAGTGTCCCTCCCAAAATGAAAAAATATTAAAATATAACTTTTATTGATATATTAAAATTGTCTTAAGATATTGTGTGATTCCCTATAAAAGAGAGCACCAATCCAAGAAGAACTCCACACTAGTGCTAACTGGTCAAGTAGATCAGTATTCATTTACACACTAAACCATATACGGCACTAGAGGGGTTAATACTGCTGCTATCAATACCTAGCAGCTTCTAAACACTTAAAGACAGCACACCTTAGTTCTGGAGAGATTGTTTCCTACTGTCATCTAGAAACACCTATCCCTGTCAGTAATAGCGCTGTCCCTAAGTTAAAAGGGCACCTGACCAATACGCTGAATTACTGCCTAGATGATTAGCAGCAATTCACTCCTGTTAAAGCAAGAAGTCTAGTCTCTACGCGTTTCGTTTTCTTTTAAAACTCATCAGGAGACTTCACTATCCCTGTCTATTAAGTTCAGGTTCAGATTTTACCACCCAGATATTGGTGTGCGGTCATAACCGCAGTTCACGGGACCCTTGTGGTGGGTGCCGCTACTTTCATAAGGTCTGACACTTCGTTACTAATACCCCGCTCATATATAGTCCCTGAGCGGAGTAAATGCCCGCCCCCCCACTGGAGCATCCAATCGCATGTTGCGAGGCGGCCCCTAACTGTCACGTGACTAGAGGGGAGTGTCCATGGGCGTACTCTCAGCACGGCTCAAAGGAGATCGCGTTCGTTCATCAGAGAAAGGCATCTAAATAGGTAAGTATAGTATACCTGTCCAGGCTCACAGAATCATGAATATGCACCGAACCCCTCATCTACATAATGATACAAAAAGTATCGTTCATGTCCATCATCCATATGACATCATCTTCTCTATGTTACAGCCAAAAATATGGGATCTTTGTAGGAGACTGTAAGCTCTACCTGCAGATGTACATAAACGCATGACGTGAATAGCCCACTATCCAGGCAATAACTACTAATGGGTATAGATAACGCAGGGTGTAAACTGATCTCCATGATACAAAGTAACACCCCCCCTATTTCCATACATCGTAAATACATTAAGGTAAGACGTAAATCTAGATGTTCACAAAGATGTAATTCCATGTCTACAGTTACCCTACGATCCCAAGCCAAACCTTATTCTAATTAACGTGAATGATGATCAATGTCTCAATGATACCCGATTTTAGTTCACATGAATGGTGATCAAAGTCTGAACAATCATAACTCCTGTTGCTAATAGGTATACATAATAATGTGTTATAAACACTAATTGAACCCTTTAAGGTTCACTCTGTGTCTATATCCCCCCCACAGGATAGCGTACACCACCGTAAACAAAAATGCATGTACCCAAGTGTGGAGGACATACATAATAGACACAGAGAAACTAGACGAACGGCAAAAAGGAAATGTTATCGTTTAGACCACGAGGCTTGACTGATGCAAACTGGAATATCCAAAAGGCTTCACGGCGTAAAATGTGGTTATCCCAATCACCCCCCCCTATGATGTCTAGGAATGCGTTCGATAACCTGAAACTTTAGGGCAAATGGGTCTCCTCCATGATGTTCCCAGATGTGTCTTGAGACTGGGGTGTCTGTTCTCCTCACTACATCCCCAACGTGATCCAAAACTCTCCTACGCAGCTGCCTGCGGGTCTTACCCACATAGTTAAGTGGGCACGGACACGTCATAACATAAACTACCCCCTCAGTCCTGCAATTACAGAAGTCTTTGATTTTATAAATTCTCCCTGTGGCACAGGCCCTAATATCCGTGCCTCGTTGTATATAGGCACAGGCCCTACACGAACCACATCTATAAGTGCCAGTCGTATTTGTTCTATCCAGCCAGGTGTTATCCCTTCTAAGTGGGGAAAGGTGGCTGTGTGTTATCATGTCGGCCAAATTTCTACCTCTACGAAAGGTAACTGAGGGCCGTTCAGGGATAACTTCCCGTATATCTGGATCCTGTTTGAGGATTCCCCAATAGTCTTTTATGATATTAACCATTTCCCGAGAAGAGTTATCAAACGGACCAATCAAACGGATTAACTGTTTTTCTTCGTTCCTGCATCTGGGGGTCAATAAAGACTCTCTCGGAGTCTGTCTCGCCGAAGCCCTTGCCGAGTTAAGTAATGCTCGTGGATATCCCCTATTCACAAATCTTTCCAGTAATCGTTCACTTTCAAGGTCATAGTCATTCAGGTCAGAGCAGTTCCTCCGTAGCCGAAGGAACTGCCCCTTCGGAATGCCTCGCTTGAGTGGGGCCGGATGGTGACTACCCCACTCAAGGAGAGCATTCGTAGCAGTTGGTTTACGAAATAGGGTCGACCTGAATGTTCCATCAGGATTTAGACTAATCCGAATGTCCAAGAAATCAACTGTGTCCCGATGGACATAGGACGTAAAATGTAGATTGTATTCATTGTCATTTAGTTGATTCACAAATTCACCAAACTCAGTCGGTGTACCTCGCCAAACTATCAGGATGTCATCTATAAATCTGAGCCACAGCATAATATGCTGGGCCCAGGTCTCTGCATACTGGCCAAATACAACCCGATGCTCCCAATGCCCAAGGTACAAATTGGCAAAGGTAGGTGCGGCGGGGCACCCCATCGCGGTGCCCCGCCGCTGATGGTAAATCCTGCCATTGAACATAAAGGCATTGTGTGTTAGCACAAATTGAAGGAGCTGGACCACCAACCGGTTGTGAGCACCAAATTGTTCCCCCCGGGTCCCCAAATAATGCTCCACAGCCCCACACCCCAAGTCATGGGGTAATGACACAATATAGGGAATCACACAATATCTTAAGACAATTTTAATATATCAATAAAAGTTATATTTTAATATTTTTTCGTTTTGGGTGGGACACTATTTGGTTGAATTTTCCTAAGACTTGGATTCGGCCAAATACAAGATTTTTGGAATTTGCCACCTACAAATCACTATTGGGGGATGTTGACATGTAGAAATTTGTGGATGAATATGACAAGTAAAAAATTTCTGCTTTGGGAATTTGAAGCAGATTTTGTCTACGTGATACGAGCAGATTTTGACTAATTCCATGACCAATTCCACGCTGACGGGAAAAGTGTATTTTCGGCTTCTTATTCATTTGAATGGGAGTTCTCTGGCAGAATTCGCCTGGAGAATGAGCAGGACGCTGATTTTTCCTGTTACCTGAAAAAAATCAGCTACTGCGTGATGAAATGAATGGGAGGAAGTTCAGTTTTTTTCCCCCTGGGTCTCCGATTATTATACTCTGGGGTCTGAAAAGATCCCAGAGTATAATAATTGTTTATGGGTGTCCACAGTGGGACATAATACTGTGTACAGGAGCCACTAAGGGACATAATACTGTGTGTTGGGGCCACTATGGGGGATAATACTGTGTGCAGGGGCCACTATGGGGCATAATACTGTGTGCAGGGACCACTATGGGGGATAATACTGTGTGCAGGGGCCACTATGGGGTACAATACTGTGTGCAGGGGCCACTATGGGGCATAATACTGTGTGCAGGGACCACTATGGGGTATAATACTGTGTGCAGGGGCCACTATGGGGTACAATACTGTGTGCAGGGGCCACTATGGGGTATAATACTGTGTGCAGGAGCCAGTATGGGGGATAATACTGTGTGCAGGGGCCACTATGGGGGATAATACTGTGTACAGGGGCCACTAAAGGACATAATACTGTGTGTTGGGGCCACTATGGGGATAATACTGTGTACAGGGGCCACTATGGGACATAATACTGTGTGCAGGGGCCACTATGGGGGATAATACTGTGTGCAGGGGCCACTATGGGACATAATACTATGTGCATGGGGCCACTATGGGGGATAATACTGTGTGCAGGGGCCACTATGGGGGATAATACTGTGTCCAGGGCCCCTAAGGGACATAATACTGTGTGCAGGGTCCACTATGGAACATAGTACTGTGTGCAAGGGCCACTATGGGACATAATACTGTGTTCAGGGGCCACTATGGGGGATAATACCATATCTCCCAACTTTTGAAGAACCGAAAGAGGGACAAAATTAGCCCCGCCCACTTTTGTGTTGACTCCGCCCATTCATTAATTTTTCATGTGCCCGCACACAGTATAATCCTCCTACAGTCACCCGTAAATTATATGTCCCCCCTCTATCTCTCCCCCAGTTTCATATACACCCTTCATCTGCCCTCAGTTTCATGTCCCCCCTCCATCTCTGCCCCAGTTTCATGTCCCCTCCATCTCTGCCCCCAGATTCATGTCCCCTCAATCTCTGCCCCCAGATTCTTGTCCCCCATCTCTGCCCCCAGTTTCATGTCCCTCCATCTCTGCCCCCAGATTCATGTCCCCCATCTCTGCCTCCAGTTTCTTGTCCCCCCCATCTCTGCCCCCAGATTCATGTCCCCTCCATTTCTGCCCCCAGATTCATCTCCCCCCATCTCTGCCCCCAGATTCACGTTCCACATTACACTTACCTTCTCCTTCGCTCCCTCGCTGCACTCTGCGCGCCTCTCTCTCTCTCACTGGCACATAGTTGTAGACGCGATGTGACGTCATCACATCGCGTCTACAAGCCAGTAGCCGGCGGCAGCGGCGAAGCAAGGAGCTGACCTGTGTCAGCTCCTTGCTTCAGCCGCGTATGTGTTCAACTCAGATCTGCGTCCTCTGGGGCATAATACTGTGTGCAGGGGCCACTATGGGACATAATACTGTGTGCAGGGGCCACTAAGGGACATAACACTGTGTGCAGGGGCCACTATGGGGGATAATAGTGTGTGCAGGGGACACTATGGGGGATAATACTGTGTGCAGGGGCCGCTATGGGACATAATACTGTGTGCAGGGGCACCTATGGGGCATAATAGAGCGCGCAGGAATGCGTAGGAGGGGGTCGGTCGAGGTCTTTGGCGTTGGTCGAGGTCGGGGGGGGACCTTGTCAAAAGTTCGCCACGGGGCCCCGTCATTCCTAGTTACGCCACTGCGCCGAACCCTACATGGAATTCCTGGAGAGGTGAGGGGAAGTATTTTCCTACACCTCTGTTGGAACATTTCTTATTATATTTAACATATAATAACCGAAACAAAACTGGTCATTGAACCTCATAAATGTACAAGAAACAAATCTCACAAGGTTCTTCTATCTATAGTTACGAGTGATCATTAACCCCTTCCCGACATGCGCCGTAATAGTACGGCACATGTCGGGTCTGTAACTATGGCGACCATAGCCGCCGGGTGTCTACTGCTTTAAGCAGTAGACAACCGGCTCTAATGCCTCCGATCGGTCCCCGGACTGATCGGAGGCATTAACCCCTCCGGCGCCACGGTCAAAGGCGCCATTTTCCCTGCGGCGCATGGGCGCCGCCATTTTGCCGGGGATCGCCAGCTCCTGGAGCATGCTCAAGGGCCGACGTCACGTTGGCATGACAGCCAGGAGCCTTTACAAGGCTCCCAGGCTTGTCTGCAAATTCCAATTCAAATTGGTCTATGCAGCCTGCAAAAGAAAGGATGATTTTTTTGCAATGCATTGCATTAGTGATCAGACCCCCTGGGGTTCAACACCCCTAGGGGGTCTAATAAATGCAAAAAAAAAAATAATAAAAAAGTTAAAAAAAATATATAAAAAAATATAAAAAGTATTAAAAGTTCAAATCACCCCCCTTTCCCTAGAACACATATAAAAGTAAGTAAAAACTGTGAAACACATACACGTTCGGTATCCCCGCGTCCGAAATCGCCCACTCTACAAATCTATAAAAATATTTTTCCTGTTCGGTAAACGCCGTAGCGGGAAAAATGGTCAAAAGTGCCAAACCGCCGTTTTTTCACTGTTTTGATTCTGATAAAAATTTGAATAAAAAGTGATCAAAGCAATAACATTTCCCGAAAATGGTAGAACTAAAAAGTACACCCGGCCCCGCAAGAAAAGACGCCCTATGAGAGGGGCCACACGGTGGTTCAGTGGTTAGCACTGCAGCCCTGCAGCGCTGGAGTCCTGATGTTCAAATCCCACCAAGGGCATAAAACCATCTGCAAGGAGTTTGTATGTTCTCCCCGTGTTTGCATGGATTTCCATCCCATATTCCAAAAGACATACTGATAGGGAAAAATGTACATTGTGAGCTCTAAGTGGGGCTCACAATCTACATTAAAAAAAAAAAAAAAAAAAAAAAAAAAAAAGAAAAGACGCCCTATGCATCCCCGTACACAGACGTATAAAAAAGTTACTGCCGTCGGAATATGGCTAGAGATGAGCGAACACTAAAATGTTCGAGGTTCGAAATTCGATTCGAACAGCCGCTCAATGTTCGTGTGTTCGAACGGGTTTCGAACCCCATTATAGTCTATGGGGAACATATACTCGTTAAGGGGGAAACCCAAATCCGTGTCTGGAGGGTCACCAAGTCCACTATGACACCCCAGGAAATGATGCCAACACCTCTGGAATGACACTGGGACAGCAGGGGAAGCATGTCTGGGGGCATCTAACACACCAAAGACCCTCTATTACCCCAACATCACTGCCTAACAACTACACACTTTCCACATTCAAAAAAACCTCTATCAAAGTGGGAAAATACCTGGAAACCTTCTTTACTCCCCAAATGGATGGACACAAACCCCAATTTAAGCTCAACAAACAGTAACAACCACCCCTTTAAATCACGTTCCCCATGACAACCACAAATGGAATAGGCAATGGGAATTCCAAAAGCCCTCACCCTTAACTGTCATTTTGAGTGTGTGTGTGTGTGTGTGTGTGAGATGTGGTAAGACCTTCCAAAATTCACTTTTCTAGCCCTTAACATGAGCCCTTCCAAACAAAGTTACATGACCTTAAGCTGAGCTACCAGCAGAGATTGAGGCCCTTGGCATGAGTAGAGCCTTGCACCAGCAGTGTTTTTGGCACTTAGGGTGAGTTGAGCCTTGTACCAGCGTGTGTCCCTTAACATCAGGCGGGCCCTAAGTTCTGCGCTTTGCACAAAAGTTCCACATTAACTAGGCTGAATGGTACAAAGATTAGTAGGCCCGAGAACCAGGAACAGGTCTTGCAATGGCTGTCGGATAACGCTTAAAGCACATTGTCCACCAGCCAGTCAGCCTCTACCTCCTCTTACCCAACAGTCTTGTCCTCCTTCCACCCAAAATTCCCAATCTTCTCAGAACAATAACCCCAACTGTCCCTGCTCCCCAGAGCTGTTCTCCCTTCCTTTGACTGTACCGCAACCTGCCCCTCCATTTCGCGATTCCACGGACCTAACAGACGAGTATCTGTGTCCAGATGCTCAAACACTAGAGTCTCCTCCATTCCATCTCCGGTCGATTTGGTGGCGGATGACCAGCAACCCACCCTCATCGACGACGATGAGACGCAGTTGCTGTCAGGGCAGCCAGTTGACATGCGCATTGTGCAGGAGGAGGAGGCGAGACAGGAGTTGGAAGAGGAGGTGGTGGACGACGAGGACACCGACCCCACCTGGACAAGGCAGATGTCAAGCTGGGAAAGTAGTGTGGATGTTGAGGCAGGTGCAGCACCAAAAAGGGTAGCTAGAGGCAGAGACATGTCCAGAGGCAGAGGTCAGCTGCTTTGCCGAAGCCAGGCCAGACCCGGAATGTCCGAAGATGTTCCCTTTTGTACCCAGCCCAGAAAAACTCCCCCATCGAGGGCATGTTTCTTGAAGGTGTAGAGTTTTTTCAAGGAATGCGCCGAGGACAGATATAGTGTCGTCTACACAATTTGCCTCTCGAAATCGAGTAGGGGCCCTGAGAAGAGCAACCTGTCCACCACTTCAATGCACCGTCATTTGGAATCCAAGCAATGGAATCAGTGGCAGGCAGCAACGGCAGGACAAACGTCGCCCGCCGTTCATGCCACTGCCTCTGCTCACAGTGCTGGCGATGCACTCCAGAGGACGAGCCAGGACATCACTTCATCTGCCTCCGCCACTTTGTTGACTTCTCCCTCATCCTCCCCTGTTTCTGTCTTATCTCCTTCTCCTGCACCATCAAAGGCACCATCAGGCGCTTCTTTACAACAACCCACCATCTCTCAGACATTGGAGCGCCGGCAGAAATACACCGCTAACCACCCACCCACGCAAGCCTAGAACGCCAACATCGCTAAACTGCTGGCCCAGGAGAGGTTGGCGTTCCGGCTTGTTGAAACTCCCGCCTTCCCGGACCTGATGGCAACTGTGGCACCTCACTATGCCGTCCCTAGCCGTCTCAACTTCTCCCGGTGTGGCGTCCCCGCCTTGCACCAGCACGTGTCACTCAACATCAGGTGGGCCCTTAGTTCCGCGCTTTGCTGCAAGGTCCACTTGACCACCGACACTTGGACAAGCGCCTGTGGTCAGGGATGCTGCAGTGCTTATCTTTAATGACAGGCAGGGTGAATGTGGTGGAGTCTGTTCCCCGGGTGCAAACTGGGGTGGCCTATCTCCTCTCCCAGGCCAAAATTCATGGCAGGAGTAGACTGAAACCCTACGACGCTGCAACCTCCACCACAGCTACTAGCGGCAAACGCTAAAACACTGGTGTGGGGAGACGTCAGCAGGCGGTGCTGAAGCTCATCAGCTTGGGGGACAGACAGCACAGTGCCTCCGAGGTCAGGGATGCCATCCTGGCTGAGATGGCATTTTTTTTTCCCTGCTACACCTGGGGCCTGGCATTTTTACGCCTGTGATAATGGCTGGAACCTGGTAGCGGCTCTGGAGCTTGCCAGCCTCCAACACGTTCCATGTTTGGCCCACGTCTAACCTAGTGGTGCAAAGTTTTTTAAAAACATACCCAAATGTACCGAAGCTACTGTTGAAAATGCGGCGCTTGTGCGCCCACTTTTGCAAGTGCACAGGAGTCGCTGCTAGCCTAAAAACACTCTAGCAAGGCCTACATCTGTCCAAACACAGGCTGTTGTCCGTCATTCACACACGCTGAAACCCTACAATACCATATCTTGAGCAGGGTGTGTGAGCTGCACAGACCTTTGATGGAGTTCCATCTACAAAACCCAAGGGTTCCTCAAAGTCAGCAACCAAAGTTTCTGCACCATGAGTTTCCAGGGGTGGCAGAGTTATGGCTAGGGGAAGAGGCATGGATAGGGATGATGTCTAGGGGCAAAAGCAGTGTGGATGTGGAGGCAAGCTAAGCAGGAAAAACTGGGGGTACAAGCTAAGGCATGGACTGGGGTGATGTCTAGGGGCAAAAGCAGTGTGGATGTGGAGGCAAGCTAAGCAGGAAAAACTGGGGGTACAAGCTAAGGCATGGACTGGGGTGATGTCTAGGGGCAAAAGCAGTGTGGATGTGGAGGCAAGCTAAGCAGGAAAAACTGGGGGTACAAGCTAAGGCATGGACTGGGGTGATGTCTAGGGGCAAAAGCAGTGTGGATGTGGAGGCAAGCTAAGCAGGAAAAACTGGGGGTACAAGCTAAGGCATGGACTGGGGTGATGTCTAGGGGCAAAAGCAGTGTGGATGTGGAGGCAAGCTAAGCAGGAAAAACTGGGGGTACAAGCTAAGGCATGGACTGGGGTGATGTCTAGGGGCAAAAGCAGTGTGGATGTGGAGGCAAGCAAAGCAGGGAAAATGGTGGCTAGAGGCAAAGGGATGTCCATAGGCAGCAAGGGCAAAGATGCAAAACTCTCCCGTTTCAAGAATTTTCCTGACTTGTTTCCCCACAAAACATTCCTGGGAGGAGGGCTGAAACACCACCCTCCTCCTCCTCCGCTGTTAGATTTACCCCAGCTACGAGCTGAAAACGCTGCAACACTGGTGTGGGGAGACGTCAGCAGGCTGGGCTGAAGCTCATCAGCTTGGGAGACGGACAGCACACTGCCTCTGAGGTCAGGGATGCCATCCTGGATGAGATGGCAATTTGTTTATCCCCGCTGCCCCTGGGGCCAGGTTTTTTAGCTTGTTGGAGGGCTCTGGAGCTTGCCAGCCTCCAACACGTTCCATGCCTGGCCCACATGTTCAATGTAGTGGTGCAATGATTTTTAAAAACATACCCCAAATTAGCTGAGCTAAGGGTGAAAGTGCGGCACTTGGACACCCACTTTCCCAAGTCTACAGTACCTGGAGCTAGCCGCAATACACTCCAGCAAGGCCTACATCTGCCTGAAGCACCTACTGTTGTGCGAGGTCACCACACGCTCTAACCCTAGATACCGTATGTTCAGCAGGGTGTGTGAGCAGCAGAGACCTTTGATGGAGTACCAGCTACAAAACCCAAGGGTTCCTCAGAGTCAGCTCCCTCACTTTCTGCACCATGAGTTTCCATGGGTGGCAGACTTATGGCTAGAGGCACAGGCATGGATAGGGGTGATGTGTAGGGGCAAAAGCAGTGTGGATGTGGAGGCAAGCTAAGCAGCAAAAACTGGGGGTACAAGCAGCCGGTGACATCATCACTGACAAGCACAGCTGTCTGTCAGCTGACAGGCTGACTTTCACCAAAATGAACAGACAATGGATAGACTCATCATATACATGTCAGTTACATGACAAATTTAGTGCAATTTGCAAGTCCAAGATGGTTTGGAGATCTGCGGAGAGGAATCTCACCACCTCTTGCGGGTGCCATCATTTGGAAGGCAAGCCTTGGGCTCAGTGGGTGAGAGCAAGCGCAGGATAATCGTCGTTTGGCCTGGCTGCCACTGCCTCTTCCACTGTTGACAGGGCTGGCGCTGCAGTCCAGACCAGGAGCCAGGACACCTCCACATCTGCCTCTGACACTTTGGGGAGTTCACCCTTATCCTCACCTTTTCCTGCCATTTCTCCTTTTGCCCGCGCCATCATGCGCCTCTTCCCAGCAACTCCCCATCTCCCAGGCCTTTCATTTCATGCTAAAGTACAGCGCAACCCACCCACATGCCCAAGGCTTCAACGGCCTCATCTCAAGAAATCTGGCCCAGGAGATGTTGGAATCCCGGCTGGGGGACACTCTGCCCTTTTTGGGCAGAGTGTCTACTGCGCCACCGCACTGTGCCGTCCACACCAGCACTTTCCCCCAAACATGAGGCGGTCCCTAAATTCAGCGCTTAGCCCTAAAGTTCCATGTGACCAGTTACGAATGGACAAGTGCATGCGGACAGGGACGCTACCTTTCAATTTGGGCACAGTGGTTGAATGTAGTTGAGGCGTGGACCGGGTCGCAAAATGTGGTGGCCTGACTTGTCTCCCCACACAACATTCCTGGGAGGAGGGCTGAAACACCACCCTCCTCCGCTGTTAAATTGACCCCAGCTACGAGCTGGAAACGCTGCAACACTGGTGTGGGGAGACGTCAGCGGGCCGTGCTGAAGCTCATCAGCTTGGGGGCCAGACAGCACACTGCCTACAAAGTGAGTCATGCCATCCTCGATGAGACGGCAATGTGGTTTTTGCCACTGCACCTGGGCCCAGGCATGTTGTCATGTGTGATAATGGCCGTAACCTGGGATTGGCTCTGTAGCTTGGCAGCCTGCAACATATTCCATGCCTGGGCCACGTTTTTAACTCATTGCTGCTAATCTTTTGAAAAAGGTACCCCAATGTTCCTGAGCTACTGGTGAAAGTGTGGCGCTTGTGCGGATAGTTTTTAAAGTGTATAGTTGCCGCTGCTAGCCTCTATGCACTCCTACAACGCCTGTACCTGCTGGAACAACGGCTGTTGTGCGACGTCTCCACACTGCTGGCACTAAACATATCATGTGTTGAGCAGAGTGTGTGAGCAGCACAGACCTTTGATGTAGTTCCAACTCCAAAACCCTCGGGTTCGTCAAAGTCAACTCCCTCAGTTGCTCAACCATGAGTGGCCATGGGTGGCAGACTTATGTGAAATCCCATCCCATCCATTGCACTGGACACGAAACATTAGCATGCGCTCAGCACAACTTCGGATATGGCAGATGCGTTAAGCAGGGTGCAGGGTACAACACAGACCAGGCCCGAGCACCAGGAACAGGTGTTAGAAATACTGCAGCATCTGCCATTTCCTTCCAATTTTGGGGTTTTGGACCCGCCACCGACTTGTCTGGACCTAAGTGGGGATCATGAGACACAGTTGCCATCAAGGCAAGCTGTGGTCATGTGCGGTTTGCAGTAAGGGGGCAGTGCGCAATTGGAAGAGGAGTTGGTGGATGACGAGGCCACCGACCCCACATGGACAGGGGTGATGTCTAGGGGCTAAAGCAGTGTAGATGTAGAGGGAAGCTAAATCAACAAAAAACCTGGGTAGAAGCAAAGGCATAAACTGGGGTGATGTTTAGGGGTGAAAGCAGAGTAGATGTGGAGGGAAGCTAAGCAGCAAAAACAGTGGGTAGAAGCAAAGGCATGCAAAACTCTACCCTGTTGGAAGACTTATTCCTAGGTCTGGAACACGTTAATGGCCCCCCTGGACAAATTACTGCCACTCAGGGGCCTAGTGTCACCAGGAGGGACAAGTATAGGTGCATGTTGTGGGAATACCTGGCCGACACCAGCTCTGTCCTCTCCGATCCCTCTGTGCTCTACAGCCTAAACTTATTTTCTCATCTTTTTTTCTGAACTGCACATCTCTTGCCTGCTTCCTTTGGGATCTTAGAAATGGTGGTCCACTTCCACAGATGGTAACTTCAATAGACAGTGTAACGGGAGTAGCTGAGGGATCGCTGTCTTAACCACTTTTTGGCATAAAATTAACTTCCAAAGCCAAATATGGTGCAAGTATATGATGCAAGGACACCTACACACCTATCTCTGACACATTGGGGAGTTCACCCTCATGCGCCCTTTTGGCCTGCACCATCATGCGCCTCTTCCCAGCCACTCCACATTTCCCAAGCTTTTCATTGCAGGCAGAAGTACAATACAACCCACCCCCATGCCCAAGCCTGTAACAGCCTCATCGATAAACTGCTGGCCCTGGAGATGTTGGTGTTTGTTTATGCTTCTGGAGACCCAGGCCTTCCGTCAGCAGATGGCAGCTGGGGCACCTCCCTATGCTGGGCCTAGCCGTTACTACTTCTCTTGGTGTGCTGTCTCTGCCTTGCGCCTGCATGTGTCCCATAACATCAGTCGGGCCCAGAGCTCTGCGCTTTGCTGCAAGGTCCACTTGACCACCGACACATGGACAAGCGCCTGTGGTCAGGGATGCTGCAGTGCTTATCTTTAATGACAGGCAGGGTGAATGTGGTGGAGTCTGTTCCCCGGGTGCAAACTGGGGTGGCCTATCTCCTCTCCCAGGCCAAAATTCATGGCAGGAGTAGACTGAAACCCTACGAAGCTGCAACCTCCACCCCAGCTACTAGCGGAAAACACTGTAACACTGGCATGGGGAGATGTCAGTAGGCCGTGCTGAAACTGATCAGCTTGGGGGACAGACAGCACAGTGCCTCCGAGGTCAGGGATGCCATCCTGGCTGAGATGGCATTTTTTTTTCCCTGCTACACCTGGGGCCTGGCATTTTTGCGCCTGTGATAATGGCTGGAACCTGGTAGCAGATCTGGAGCTTGCCAGACTCAAACACGGTCCACGCATGGCCCACGTTTTCCAACTTGTTGGTGCCATGTTTCTTTGAAACCTACACCATTGTGCCTGATATACAGGTCAAAGTGGGGCCATTTTCGTAAGTGAGAACTAGCCTCTGCTAGGCAGAAAACATTCAGAGCACACTCCTCTCATCTTCGCACCGTTGGCTGGCGGAGGAAGACGAGGGGGTTGGAGTGGCATCTGATGTCCCTATCCCACACGAGGCTAGAGGGTGCACTTCAGTGCATCCCATTGCTTCACCACAAATGGTGTGAAGGGGAGTGGAAAATGGAGGAAATGGAGAGTGACCCTTACAGTTGGGGCCAGCAAAGGCATGCCAAGTAACACACTGGCACACATGGCTGACTTCATCTTGGGTTGCTTTTCAACACATATTTCACATCATGAAGAACAAATAATACTGGATTTTTTCAAGCCTCGAACCCCGGTCTAGGTCTAATGTCTGTTCCTTTCTTATATTAGGGGAGAGGGAAAAAAAATGACTTCAGTGATACGTTTAGCGTACATAGACTGACTATTAATGTGTATCCCACTTAGTGTTGTTAGGGTTACACACCGTCACAACCTGGCTAAAGCTTCTATAGCTGTTAATAAAGTCAACATAACTTTACGGTATCCAAAAAGACAGCTGGTACCGACAGAGAGCAAGACAAATGTCACCCAAAGCTGTGAGCTCTGAACACCCACAGTGACTTTGGCGTCATCATCATTATAAGGGAGCGGGTGGTAATAAATAACTTGGCAGTGCCTAAAACCCAAAAAGCTTATACAACTATATTTACATTAAGATACACAAATGAAACTTTTCAGTAGCATGTCATGAGACAAGCTGATAAGCTCTTCCTTTGTGCAGTGCTATTTGAAAGTTAAACGCTGCCTTTATTTTAATTCTGGAGAAGGTGCAGACATTAGATTTAGAACATGTTGTCTTCATTGTCCAAATCCTCTATATAGGTAACGTGTTTTTCGGGCCGAGCTGTCTGGGAACGAGCTGCTGCAGCACTGACAACCTGGGTGAATATGGCAAGAGCCTGAGATGTAGGGTGAATGAATCCCCAAATTATTTGTGGAATTCCCAGTGAGACAATGGCACTGTATACCAGTATTAAAAATTGTGGGTGCACATAACCCCCATATATTCTTTGAATTCCCAGTCAGACAATGGCACTGTATACCAGTATTAAAAATTGTGGGTGCACATAACCCCCATATATTCTTTGAATTCCCAGTCAGACAATGGCACTATATACCAGTAGTAAAAATTGTGGGTGCACATAACCCCAATATATTCTTTGAATTCCCAGTCAGACAATGGCACTGTATACCAGTATTAAAAATTGTGGGTGCACATAACCCCAATATATTCTTTGAATTCCCAGTCAGACAATGGCACTGTATACCAGTATTAAAAATTGTGGGTGCACATAACCCCCATATATTCTTTGAATTCCCAGTCAGACAATGGCACTGTATACCAGTATTAAAAATTGTGGGTGCACATAACCCCCATATATTCTTTGAATTCCCAGTCAGACAATGGCACTATATACCAGTAGTAAAAATTGTGGGTGCACATAACCCCAATATATTCTTTGAATTCCCAGTCAGACAATGGCACTGTATACCAGTATTAAAAATTGTGGGTGCACATAACCCCAATATATTCTTTGAATTCCCAGTCAGACAATGGCACTGTATACCAGTATTAAAAATTGTGGGTGCACATAACCCCCATATATTCTTTGAATTCCCAGTCAGACAATGGCACTGTATACCAGTATTAAAAATTGTGGGTGCACATAACCCCCATATATTCTTTGAATTCCCAGTCAGACAATGGCACTATATACCAGTAGTAAAAATTGTGGGTGCACATAACCCCAATATATTCTTTGAATTCCCAGTCAGACAATGGCACTGTATACCAGTATTAAAAATTGTGGGTGCACATAACCCCCATATATTCTTTGAATTCCCAGTCAGACAATGGCACTGTATACCAGTATTAAAAATTGTGGGTGCACATAACCCCCATATATTCTTTGAATTCCCAGTCAGACAATGGCACTATATACCAGTAGTAAAAATTGTGGGTGCACATAACCCCAATATATTCTTTGAATTCCCAGTCAGACAATGGCACTGTATACCAGTATTAAAAATTGTGGGTGCACATAACCCCCATATATTCTTTGAATTCCCAGTCAGACAATGGCACCGTATACCAGTATTAAAAATTGTGGGTGCACATAACCCCCATATATTCTTTGAATTCCCAGTCAGACAATGGAACTGTATAGCAGTATTAAAAATTGTGGGTGCACGTAACCCCCATATATTCTTTGAATTCCCAGTCAGACAATGGCACTGTATACCAGTAGTAAAAATTGTGGGTGCACATAACCCCAATATATTCTTTGAATTCCCAGTCAGACAATGGCACTGTATACCAGTATTAAAAATTGTGGGTGCACATAACCCCCATATATTCTTTGAATTCCCAGTCAGACAATGGCACTATATACCAGTAGTAAAAATTGTGGGTGCACATAACCCCAATATATTCTTTGAATTCCCAGTCAGACAATGGCACTGTATACCAGTAGTAAAAATTGTGGGTGCACATAACCCCCATATATTCTTTGAATTCCCAGTCAGACAATGGAACTGTATAGCAGTATTAAAAATTGTGGGTGCACGTAACCCCCATATATTCTTTGAATTCCCAGTCAGACAATGGCACTGTATACCAGTAGTAAAAATTGTGGGTGCACGTAACCCCCATATATTCTTTGAATTCCCAGTCAGACAATGGCACTATATACCAGTATTAAAAATTGTGGGTGCACATAACCCCCATATATTCTTTGAATTCCCAGTCAGACAATGGCACTGTATACCAGTAGTAAAAATTGTGGGTGCACATAACCCCCATATATTCTTTGAATTCCCAGTGAGACAATGGCACTGTATACCAGTAGTAAAAATTGTGGGTGCACGTAACCCCCATATATTCTTTGAATTCCCAGTCAGACAATGGCACTGTATACCAGTATTAAAAATTGTGGGTGCACATAACCCCCATATATTCTTTGAATTCCCAGTGAGACAAAGGAACTGTATAGCAGTATTAAAAATTGTGGGTGCACGTAACCCCCATATATTCTTTGAATTCCCAGTGAGACAAAGGAACTGTATAGCAGTATTAAAAATTGTGGGTGCACGTAACCCCCATATATTCTTTGAATTCCCAGTCAGACAATGGCACTGTATACCAGTAGTAAAAATTGTGGGTGCACATAACCCCAATATATTCTTTGAATTCCCAGTCAGACAATGGCACTGTATACCAGTATTAAAAATTGTGGGTGCACATAACCCCCATATATTCTTTGAATTCCCAGTCAGACAATGGCACTATATACCAGTAGTAAAAATTGTGGGTGCACATAACCCCAATATATTCTTTGAATTCCCAGTCAGACAATGGCACTGTATACCAGTATTAAAAATTGTGGGTGCACATAACCCCCATATATTCTTTGAATTCCCAGTCAGACAATGGCACTATATACCAGTAGTAAAAATTGTGGGTGCACATAACCCCAATATATTCTTTGAATTCCCAGTGAGACAATGGCACTGTATACCAGTATTAAAAATTGTGGGTGCACATAACCCCCATATATTCTTTGAATTCCCAGTCAGACAATGGCACTATATACCAGTAGTAAAAATTGTGGGTGCACATAACCCCAATATATTCTTTGAATTCCCAGTCAGACAATGGCACTGTATACCAGTATTAAAAATTGTGGGTGCACATAACCCCCATATATTCTTTGAATTCCCAGTGAGACAATGGAACTGTATAGCAGTAGCAAAAATTGTGGGTGCACGTAACCCCCATATATTCTTTGAATTCCCAGTCAGACAATGGCACTATATACCAGTATTAAAAATTGTGGGTGCACATAACCCCCATATATTCTTTGAATTCCCAGTGAGACAATGGAACTGTATAGCAGTATTAAAAATTGTGGGTGCACATAACCCCCATATATTCTTTGAATTCCCAGTCAGACAATGGCACTGTATACCAGTAGTAAAAATTGTGGGTGCACGTAACCCCCATATATTCTTTGAATTCCCAGTCAGACAATGGCACTATATACCAGTATTAAAAATTGTGGGTGCACATAACCCCCATATATTCTTTGAATTCCCAGTCAGACAATGGCACTGTATACCAGTATTAAAAATTGTGGGTGCACATAACCCCCATATATTCTTTGAATTCCCAGTGAGACAATGGAACTGTATAGCAGTATTAAAAATTGTGGGTGCACGTAACCCCCATATATTCTTTGAATTCCCAGTCAGACAATGGCACTGTATACCAGTAGTAAAAATTGTGGGTGCACATAACCCCCATATATTCTTTGAATTCCCAGTCAGACAATGGCACTGTATACCAGTAGTAAAAATTGTGGGTGCACATAACCCCCATATATTCTTTGAATTCCCAGTCAGACAATGGCACTGTATACCAGTATTAAAAATTGTGGGTGCACATAACCCCCATATATTCTTTGAATTCCCAGTGAGACAATGGAACTGTATAGCAGTATTAAAAATTGTGGGTGCACGTAACCCCCATATATTCTTTGAATTCCCAGTCAGACAATGGCACTGTATACCAGTAGTAAAAATTGTGGGTGCACATAACCCCCATATATTCTTTGAATTCCCAGTCAGACAATGGCACTGTATACCAGTAGTAAAAATTGTGGGTGCACATAACCCCCATATATTCTTTGAATTCCCAGTGAGACAATGGCACTGTATACCAGTAGTAAAAATTGTGGGTGCACGTAACCCCCATATATTCTTTGAATTCCCAGTCAGACAATGGCACTGTATACCAGTAGTAAAAATTGTGGGTGCACATAACCCCCATATATTCTTTGAATTCCCAGTCAGACAATGGCACTGTATACCAGTAGTAAAAATTGTGGGTGCACATAACCCCCATATATTCTTTGAATTCCCAGTCAGACAATGGCACTGTATACCAGTATTAAAAATTGTGGGTGCACATAACCCCCATATATTCTTTGAATTCCCAGTGAGACAATGGAACTGTATAGCAGTATTAAAAATTGTGGGTGCACGTAACCCCCATATATTCTTTGAATTCCCAGTCAGACAATGGCACTGTATACCAGTATTAAAAATTGTGGGTGCACATAACCCCCATATATTCTTTGAATTCCCAGTGAGACAATGGCACTGTATAGCAGTAGCAAAAATTGTGGGTGCACGTCACCCCAATATATTCTTTGAATTCCCAGTCAGACAATGGCACTATATACCAGTAGCAAAAATTGTGGGTGTATATAGCCCCAATTCTATTGCTAGGGGACTTGCAGGGTATTTCTGAGGTGAAGGTGGGGGGGCACACCGTTGGAACGGGGATTTGGGGTGTATATATGGGGTATACGGGAATACACTGTCAGTGTGTTCCATTCAGGATCCTGGGAAAGCTGGGTTGCGGCGATTGAGCCCGTCAGTGCCACGTTACACTGACAAGCTTCTCCCTGGAATTGAAGTTATATGTAAGCCCAATATATTCTTTGAATTCCCAGTGAGACAATGGCACTATATGGCAGTAGCAAAAATAGTGGGTGTATATAGCCCCAATCCTATTGCTAGGGGACTTGCAGGGTATTTCTGGGGTGAAGGTGGGGGGGCACACCGTTGGAACGGGTATCGGGGGTATATATCGGGTATACGGGAATACACTGACAGTGTATTCCATTCAGGATCCTGGGAAAGCTGGGTTGCGGCGATTGAGCCCGTCAGTGCCACGTTACACTGACAAGCTTCTCCCTGGAATTTAGCTCTTATAAGAGCTGTTGGTTGTCTTCTCCTTCCTATCCTAGCCTGTCCCTGCCTACCCAGAATCTAACCCCTAGCTAACTGGACGGAAACCTCCGTCCTCGGTGAATTGCAAGCTCAGAATGACGCGAAGCTGGGCGGCGCTGTTCTTTTAAATTAGAGGTCACATGTTTTCGGCAGCCAATGGGTTTTGCCTACTTTTTTCAACGTCACCGGTGTCGTAGTTCCTGTCCCACCTACCCTGTGCTGTTATTGGAGCAAAAAAGGCGCCAGGGAAGGTGGGAGGGGAATCGAGTAATGGCGCACTTTACCACGCGGTGTTCGATTCGATTCGAACATGCCGAACAGCATAATATCCGATCGAACATGAGTTCGATAGAACACTGTTCGCTCATCTCTAAATATGGCGACTTTTAGAAAAAAAAAATTTTACCACAGTTTTGGATTTTTTTTAAAGGGTCAAAATGTAAATAAAACCATAGAAATTTGGTATCCCTGGAACCGTACCGAAACACAGAATACAGGGGACATGTCATTTTGGCTGCACAGTGAACGCCGTAAAACCAAAGCCCATAAGAAAATCGCAGAAATGCATTTTTTCTTCAAATCCACCCCATTCTGATTTTTTTTCCTGCTTCCCAGTACATTATATAGAATAATTAATGGTAGCATCATGAAGAAAAATTTGTCCCGCAAAAATTAAGACCTCATATGGCTCTGAGAGCGGAGAAATAAAAAAGTTATGGGGTTTAGAACGAGGGGAGTCAAAAACGAAAAACAAAAATCAAAAAATGCCATCGGCGGGAAGGGGTTAAAGATGGGTGATCCTCTGAAGATTCGTTTCATCCCATGTTCGGACAAAGCAATTCTCCGGTTGTTTCGTTCTGAATTTGTTTGGATAGAACTGGATGACAAATTCTTATACTTGTTTCCAGTTGCTTTTTCTTTAGTTGAAACACATTATAGCTTTTCAATTAG
Source organism: Leptodactylus fuscus (assembly GCF_031893055.1). Taxonomy (NCBI): domain Eukaryota; kingdom Metazoa; phylum Chordata; class Amphibia; order Anura; family Leptodactylidae; genus Leptodactylus; species Leptodactylus fuscus. The sequence goes on along the minus strand of NC_134267.1, from coordinate 229,780,211 downwards.
TTGCCAGCAGGTGGCACCACATTTGTATATAATACGGCTGCATCTGCATATAGTCAGTCAGGAGGCTGCTAACCCTACACTGTATACTGTATACTGCTGCACACCGTGAGGATGGTTCTGCGCCTGCTCTCCCTCTATAGCTGCAGGCTGCGGCATTATATTATACTCTATCTTGTATTCTTGGATTATGTTCTGTACTATTAATATCATAGTAAATATATAATATATCATGGTAAAAATAATCTAAGGAGAAGAAACAGAAGACTAAGAAGACTTGGCCTGTGGTGGGCAGAGCTCTAAGTACCATCAAAAAGGATTATAGAAAATCTTCCAGGCCATCATAATGCTGAAAGGTGAAGAAGATCCCACTCATGGTCACAGAACATGGACTTAGAAATTTCTATCTATCTATCTCCTATCTATCTATCTATCTATCTATCTATCTATCTATCTATCTATCTCCTATCTATCTATCTATCTATCTATCTATCTATCTATCTATCCTTCTATCTATCTATCTATCTCCTATCTATCTATCTATCTATCTATCTATCTATCTATCTCCTATCTATCTATCTATCTATCTATCTATCTATCTATCTACAGTCCTATGAAAAAGTTTGGGCACCCCTATTAATCTTAATCATTATTAGTTCTAAATATTTTGGTGTTTGCAGCAGCCATTTCAGTTTGATATATCTAATAACTGATGGACACAGTAATATTTCAGGATTGAAATGAGGTTTATTGTACTAACAGAAAATGCGCAATATGCATTAAACCAAAATTTGACCGGTGCAAAAGTATGGGCACCTCAACAGAAAAGTGACATTAATATTTAGTAGATCCTCCTTTTGCAAAGATAACAGCCTCTAGTCGCTTCCTGTAGCTTTTAATCAGTTCCTGGATCCTGGATGAAGGGATTTTGGACCATTCCTCTTTACAAAACAATTCAAATTCAGTTAAGTTTGATGGTCGCCGAGCATGGACAGCCCGCTCTGAAATGATCTGAAAACAAAGATTGTTCAACATAGTTGTTCAGGGGAAGGATACAAAACGTTGTCTCAGAGATTTAACCTGTCAGTTTCCACTGTGAGGAACATAGTAAGGAAATGGAAGACCACAGGGACAGTTCTTGTTAAGCCCAGAAGTGGCAGGCCAAGAAAAATATCAGAAAGGCAGAGAAGAAGAATGGTGAGAACAGTCAAGGACAATCCACAGACCACCTCCAAAGAGCTGCAGCATCATCTTGCTGCAGATGGTGTCACTGTGCATCGGTCAACTATACAGCGCACTTTGCACAAGGAGAAGCTGTATGGGAGAGTGATGAGAAAGAAGCTGTTTCTGCACGTACGCCACAAATAGAGTTGCCTGAGGTATGAAAAAGCACATTTGGACAAGGCAGCTTCATTTTGGAAGAAGGTGCTGTGGACTGATGAAACAAAGATTGAGTTGTTTGGTCATACAAAAAGGCATTATGCATGGAGTCCAAAAAAAACAGCATTCCATGAAAAACACTTGCTACCCACTGTAAAATTTGGTGGAGGTTCCATCATGCTTTGGGGCTGTGTGGCCAATGCCGGCACCGGGAATCTTATTAAAGTTGAGAGTCGCATGGATTCCACTCAGTATCAGCAGATTCTTGAGAATAATGTTCAAGAATCAGTGACGAAGTTGAAGTTACGCCGGGGATGAATATTTCAGCAAGACAATGATCCAAAACACTGCTCCAAATCCTCAGGCATTCATGCAGAGGAACAATTACAATGTTCTGGAATGGCCATCCCAGTCCCCAGACCTGAATATCATTGAACATCTGTGGGATGAAGCGGGCTGTCCATGCTCGGCGACCATCTAACTGAACTGAACTTGAATTGTTTTGTAAAGAGGAATGGTCCAAAATACCTTCATCCAGGATCCAGGAACTGATTAAAAGCTACAGGAAGCGACTAGAGGCTGTTATCTTTGCAAAAGGAGGAGCTACTAAATATTAATGTCACTTTTCTGTTGAGGTGCCCATACTTTTGCACCGGTCAAATTTTGGTTTAATGCATATTGCGCATTTTCTGTTAGTACAATAAACCTCATTTCAATCCTGAAATATTACTGTGTCCATCCGTTATTAGATATATCTATCTATCTATCTATCTATCTATCTATCTATCTATCTATTTATCATCTATCTATCTATCTATCTTCTATCTATCTTCTATCTATTAATCTATCTCCTATCTATCTAATCTATCTCCCATCTATCTATCTATCTATCTATCTATCTATCTCCTTTCTATCTATCTATCTATCTATCTATCTATCTATCTGTCTATCTATCTCCCATCTATCTATCTCCTATCTATCTATCTATCTATCTATCTATCTATCTATCTATCTATCATCTATCTATCTATCTATCTATCTATCTATCTCCTATCTTTCTATCTATCTATCTATCTATCTATCTATCTATCTATCTTTCTATCTCCTATCTTTCTATCTATCTATCTATCTATCTATCTATCTCCTATCTATCTATCTATCTATCTATCTCCTATCTATCTATCTATCTATCTATCTCCTATCTATCTATCTATCTATCTATCTATCTATCTATCTATCTATCTCCTATCTTTCTATCTATCTATCTATCTATCTTCTATCTATCTATCTTCTATCTATCTATCTATCTATCTATCTATCTATCTATTTATCTATCTCCTATCTATCTAATCTATCTCCTATCTATCTATCTATCTATCTCCTATCTATCTATCTATCTATCTATCTATCTATCTATCTATCTATCTATCTATCTCCCATCTATCTATCTATCTATCTATCTATCTATCTCATATCTATCTATCTATCTATCTATCTATCTATCTATCTATCTATCTATCTCCTATCTATCTATCTATCTATCTATCTATGTCATATCTATCTCGTTTCTATATATATATCTATCTCCTATCTATCTATCTATCTATCTATCTATCTATCTATCTATCTATCTATCTATCTATCCTTCTATCTATCTATCTACCTATCTACCTATCTATCTCCTATCTATCTATCTATCTATCTATCTATCTATCTACTACGGTATCTATCTATCTACTATCTATCTATCTATCTATCTATCTATCTCCTATTTATCTATCTATCTATCTATCTATTGGGATAAATATAACAGTCCATGGAGTCTCATCTTCCTCTAGTTTGGTGACAGCTGGACACGTATTGGGCAGCGATCTCCACAGTGGCCTCTTCTTCTCCCAGTAGGATGTAGAGTTTCCTCTTCTCGTCTGCAGATATGAAGTCTGGGATGTGGGCAGAGAGTCTTTGGTAGTAGACGGCCCTCATATCTGAGTATTTGGTGCAGTGTAGCAGGAAGTGGGTCTGGTCTTCTAGGGCCCCCTGGTCACAGTGCTGGCACAGTCTCTTCTCCCGTGGCTTGTACGTCTGCCTGTATCGCCCCGTCTCTATCTCTAGGTTGTGGGCGCTCAGTCTGTATCGGCTCAGGGTCTGTCTGTGCTTGGGGTGGCGTATTCTCTCCAGGTAGGTGGCCATGGTGTAGTCCCTTTGTAGGGATTGGTACACGGTGAGTTTCTTGGAGTTATTTATTTCGTTTCTCCATTCTTCAATGTACCGCTCTCTGTTTGCCTCTGTGGTCGCCTTTATTTCGGCCTTGGTTATCATCTGTTGGAGTTTTTGGTTTGGTGGTTGGCTGCTGTTTGGTTGTTGAATGTCTGGTTTGCTCAGGTGGCTTAGCCATGCTTGGTGGTGGTAGGAGTCAGGCTTGCTCCCCTGGATGTGTGCCTGGAAAGCTAGCGCCCTCTTCTGTATGGTGAGCCATAGGGGGAGTCTGCCTAGCTCTGCCCTGCAGGCTATGTTGGTGGTGTTGCGATGGACATGTAGCAGGTATTTGCAGAACTCCAGGTGGAAGTTCTCTGTTGGGCTGGAATCCCACCTTGACTGGTCTGGGTAGGTGGCTGGGCCCCAAACCTCACTGCCATAGAGAAGGATCGGGGAGATGACAGCGTCAAATATCTTCATCCAGACCCTCACCGGTGGTTTGAGGTGGTACAGTTGTCTTCTGATGGCGTAGAAGGTTCTGCAGGCTTTTGCTTTCAGGGTTTCTATTGCTGCTTTGAAGCTTCCTGATTGGCTGAGCTCCAGCCCCAGGTAGGTGTAGCTGTTGGTTTTCTCCAGTGTGGAGCCGTTCAGTGTGAATTGTGGGGTGGAGGCTTTATTGTGGCCCTTCTTCTGGAATACCATGATTTTGGTCTTCTTCTGGTTGATGGGTAGGGCCCATGTGGTGCTGAATTTTTCCAGCACTGACAGGCTTTCTTGGAGGTCTTTCTCGGTGGGGGCCAGGAGTAGGAGGTCATCGGCGTATAGCAGGAACTTCACCTCTCGATTGTTCAGGGTGAGGCCTGGGGTTGGTGAGGCCTCCAGGGCTGTAGCCAGTTCATTGATATAGATGTTGAAGAGCGTTGGGCTCAGGCTACAGCCTTGTCTGACCCCTCGGGCCTGTTGGAAGTATGCGGTCCTTTTCCCATTCACCTTCACACTGCACTGGTTTCCGGTGTAGGAGCTCTTGATGACGTCGTACGTTCTTCCTCCTATTCCACTCTGTAGGAGTTTTAGAAGTAGGCCTGGGTGCCATACTGAATCAAACGCCTTCTTAAAGTCCACGAAGCAGGCGAATATCTTGCCTCTTCTGGTGTTGTGGACGTGCGTCTTGATGAGGCTGTGCAGGGTGTAGATATGGTCTGTGGTGCGGTGGTTTGGCATGAACCCTGCTTGGCTCTTGCTGAGGACCCCGTGTTGTGTGAGGAAGGTGAGGATTCTGTTATTGATGATGCTGTTGAACAGTTTCCCCAGCGTGCTGCTGACGCAGATCCCTCTGTAGTTGTTGGGGTCATATTGGTCCCCATTCTTGTAGATGGGGGTTATGAGCCCTTTGTTCCAGTCTTCGGGGAAGTGTCCAGCATTGAGCACGAGGGTGAATAGCTTTGCCAGTGCCGCGTGTATTGCTGGAGAGCTGTATTTGATCATCTCTGGTAGGATGCCGTCAGGGCCACTGGCCTTTTTGCCTTTCAGCAGGACAATTCTTTCCTGTATATCTTTTATGGTGATTGGCGAGTCCAGAGGGTTCTGGAAGTCTTTGATGACTTTCTCCATGTCCCTCAGTTTGGTGATTATCTGTTGCTGTTCTGGAGTTAGTTCTTCTTCTGGGATGTTTTTGTAGAGACCTCTGAAGTAGTTGAGCCAGATATTGCCATTTTGGATGTGGAGAGAGTTTTTCTTGGGCTTTGTGCCCATGTGGTGCCAGGTCTCCCAGAATGAGCTGTCCTGGAGGGAGTCCTCTAGTTGCTCGATTTTGTGGGAGAGGTATCTCTGTTTCTTCTCTCTGAGGGTGCCCTTGTATTGCTTGCATAGATTGCTGTAGGCTTCCCTCACCTCCTTGTTGTTGGGGTCCCTGTGTTTT